>NW_024473430.1:0-2000 GCF_017654505.1 Polyodon spathula | reverse complement strand
TTGCGACCCATGTTGCCATGGTATAGAATGCAGCACCATCACAGTAGCCAGTTACTGTAGGTGGAACTGCAAGAGGAAGAACAGTGGACATTGCAATGGACTGGATTGCTTAGGAAAGGGTAGCTGTAGACCACAAATAGTCACTTACTGATGTCTGAGAACAGCTTCGACTACAGCAAGATGAGTGAAGTGTATTCTCTGGCACTACATTCAGCAAGTAGGTCAGGGGCAGAATGTAGGTCCTGGTGTCTGGAGGAGTTACCTGAAAGAAGTAAAGGTTTGTAGATTAAACCCAAAGTCAGACAGCAAGCAACACATCTACAGGAGGCAAGTGTTTTCAAAAGGGCAGTTGGATGGTTGAACAGGTGGGATGGTACCTTTTGTTTCACATTGGGGTCCTCAAATGGCACCTGGAGAGTGTAGGTCTTCGATCCATTGGGAAAGACATGCTCCTGGACATTATAACCTTTTAGGTTGGCTTCTGGAACAGTTAGAGTCTCTGGTCCAACTAGAATTGACATGATCCATATCAGGCAGGATTGTCCCCAGGGTCACATTGAACACTCGGTCTTTAGGAACAGTGTCTGAAAATAAAGCATTCAGTTAATGAAGGATATGAATTGGAGCTCTGCAACAAATCCCTTTGATTTACTGCAGGAGGACAAGTTATACATACTGTTTGTGACAACTGGCGGCCGAGGCATAAATGGGGTGGTTATTGGATGAAGTATTGAGTACTTGGTCTTCTCAGGCCCATCTTGCCAGGTATGCGCCAGCATTGGTTCAATAGAGTAAGAGATCACATAGGTGTTGTCCAATACATGGCTCTGAAAGCACAGGAGCATTTTAGGAGGCAAGCTTTAAAATGAGAAGGATTTAGAAGATGAAGTTCTACATACCTTGTAATATCCAGCAACAGCACCCATAAGAATTTTTTTACAGTGATTAGCTGGGGATCAACATTCAGTTTATAACCTCTATTCTGAATTGTTGCAGGGTCAAGCTTGCGGCCATCAACACCCATTTGAACATCAAGGGTAGTAATTTGTGGTGTAGGAAGCTCTGTACTTAATTCAGGGTATTACATTACCAATCAACAGGCTTTGCACACCAAAAGCTTTCCATTCAAGAAATACGACCACTCACCAATCACATTGATGCGAAAATACTTTCCAACAAAAGACTTCTCCAACAGCATCCTCATAACACTCCCTTGACATTCTGTCCTCACCGAGCCTGCAGAAGACAGCGATACTTGAAAACACACAACCGGCAAATAAACAGGAAGCTAAATACACAGCTCTGCTGAAGCGACCGTTATCATACCTATAGGGGGGTTCTGCGCGCAAACTTCAGCGGCTAACACTGCCAGCAGCAATGTTATTCTGCATTGAGAAAACAGACTACAGTGAGAAACACACACAACAAAATTAACCTTTCAAAACTAGAGAAAAGAGCAACAGTGACCCAAATCTAAGACAACACGGCATCATTAAATCCAAGGCAGACCCGACTGTGAACTGCTTTCCTCGTTCCAAAGAAATAATAAGAAAAACAAACCAGCCAGTAATGGAGTTTGGGGTTCCTTAGTGCGCAATGGGTTTATAAAGAGGGTCAGGTGCTAATGAGAGTTCATTAGCTGCAATTGATGGGCGCACCTGTTTCATATTAGTCCTCTAATTCTCAATCAGTACGTTAATAATAAGAATAAGAATAAGATTAATATTAGTACTTTTGAAATGATATTACAAGCAATTTAGAAGGTTGAACTTTGAATTGAAGTTTGGCAGAAGTACGTGCGGAACAGACTGGACTGTCACCTACAAGGACTGTCTGATTAAAGGCTCAGCTATGGAGGCATGTAGTAAACAAACACCAATGAATAATAAAAAGAAGCAGCGCAAATGAAGAAACACATTTATATCCTCCAGGAATCGAGGCACATGTGCTGCCTGCGCCAGTTTGAGGGAACGATAATGACAGCTCGAGCTCTGATCTTA
>NW_024473429.1:0-1351 GCF_017654505.1 Polyodon spathula | reverse complement strand
ACATCCACAAGTCAATTGCCCATTTTCACAATGTTCCCAGACTGATGGGTAGGCTAAGCAGACATTCAAGTAGACAATTTATTTGAGGCCACTTGATTTGAGAAACAGTGCGAAGCATCTCTTTAGTGTGTCAAACCTGCCATGACAGGGGCAGCCCCGGGGAATAGAATGAGCAAGCGGCAAATGGAAAGTACAGCGCTTAACTTGAAATAAAACGCGCAGTATCGATTTAGAACAGACTGAACACAAATCGGATGGCGTGTTGGAAATTTGAATTGTAATCAGTTTATTTAAGATTTCAATTATCGAGCTTAATTCCATTCATTATTTGATGTATAATTAATTCACTTAGTGTGCTGAGCATTTTCAATTTGGTAGATTATCTTCGAGTGTTGATCTTTGTCTATTTGGCAGGTGTTACTTCAATTCAAATGTTGAAGTTTGTCTTTGATGTTTGATGCTCCGCTTTTGCAGTTAACTCTTTTGTTCCATTCCACCTCTCATAGGTTTGAACACAGACGGGTTTATTTGTGAAACTGTCAGATTGTTTCTTGTGTATCCAGCGATCATGTGGCTCTAATTGGTTCAGTAGTCTGTTGTCGTGAATAGACAGCACATGCTGAGGGGGCGTGGCCTGTACAATGCATATTTGAGTAAAGTTTGTCGCAGAACTTTAAAGGTTCCCATGGCAACTGAGTCACCAAAATAAACGTCACTACACATTGAGACGCAAGCTGTGGGTGGGAATTCAGTGGGATTTTTTTTTTATTATTATTTTATCAGATGTTTTCCATAATACATGAATGGTGGCATTGTGTGTGTGTGTGTGTGTGTGTGTATTATTATTATATTATTATTATTATTATTATTATTATTATTATTAAGTTCAAGCAGGGTGGCTATTACCAGACCTGACACTTGACCATTGTGACTTGAGACTTGACCTAAGGCTTGACAAAAATGACTTGATTACAGCTCTGTTATTACTAGTAGCAGCAGCAGCAGCAGCAGTAGTAATATAGATAAGAGCAGATATGAAAGTACCATAAAATCAATTCAAGTAAGAGCAAAATAGTAAAGCACGCAGTAAATTATAAGAGAGAATTCGACTAAAAGCAGAACTTAACTCTCACTATTTCTTATCCAATGTTGCCATCGTGTGGCCATTTGGTAGAACTGTTATTTCTAATCAGAGTCATTTCAAAGGGCAAAAATATTCATTTTGCTGTATTTTAAGAATGTATCTGAAATGTTTATTTTCGCACAGAGGTTACGGTTAATCCGAGTCATTTCAAAGGGCAACTGGGCTGTGTTCAGATTTTTTGATTAAATGTTATTTTAATAGAACCAA
>NW_024473428.1:0-1000 GCF_017654505.1 Polyodon spathula | reverse complement strand
CAGTTCTACTAAATGGCCACACGATGGCAGCATTGGATAAGGAATAGCGAGCGCTAGGTTCTGCCGTCTTCATCAGCTGCATCTTTGAGCTAATATATATACCTACACAGAGCGTACAAAACATTAGGAACACCTTCCTAATATTGAGTTCCCCCCTTTTGCCCTCAGAACAGCCTCAATTCTTAGGGGCATGGACTCTACAAGATGTCAAAAGTGTTCCACAGGGATGCTAGCCCATGTTGACTCCAGTGTTTCCCACAGTTGTGTCGAGTTAGTTGGTAGTGGATCTCTACTCTGACCATCCCACAGATACTCAATTGGATTGAGATCTGGTGACTGGGCAGGCCACTGCATTAAGCCAAATTCACTGTGATGTTTGGGGAACCATTCCGGGACAATCCTAGCCTTGTGGCATGGAGCATTATCCTGCTGAAAAAATCCATTAGCAGATGGATACACTGCTGCCATGAAGGGATGCACCTGATTGACAGTGATGTTCAGATATCCTGTGGCATTCAAACATTGCTCCACTTTTATCAAGGGGCCCAATGTGTGCCATGAAAACACACCACACACCAATGTTGACACGCGGCATGATGGATGCATGCACTCATGTGGTTTTCTCCATACCCTAGTCCTTCCATCAGCGTGAAACAGCAGGAACCGGGATTCATCAGACCAGGCAATGTTTTTCCAAACCTCCAGTGTCCACTGTTTTCATTCCTTAGCCCACTGCAACTGCAGTTTTTTTGTGTTTTGCTGAAAGAAGTGGAACTCTGTTAGGTCGTCGGCTGCCATACCCCATTCGTGTCAAGGTACGACGAGTTGTGCATTCTTTTATGGGTCTTTCGGCACCAATGTTGTACTGGACTGTCAGTTGATTAACTGTAGCCCATCTGTTGCTCTGCATAATTCGTGTCAGCCTTTTTTGGCCTCTTTCATCAATGAGCCGTTTTCGACCACTGGCCTGCTGTTGGCTGGATGTCCATTGGGTGATGGA
>NW_024473427.1:0-21826 GCF_017654505.1 Polyodon spathula | reverse complement strand
GATATAAGTCGTCAAACTAAGGTAAAATTGTTATTCTTCTTCCATTTACTTTTAAAGAGTGTGTAGCGACTTTTCTAACAGAAAAGCTAAATAACTGGACGTCTACCAATCAGGTGATTCCACATGTTGGTCAACGTCAAAACAAACCAGGATATGCAAGCAGTTTGATATCCACACCATTTATATTAAACAATGTGTTTATGTTTTAAAACGGCACATACGCACAAAAATAAATAAATAAATAAATCCTTCCTTGAACAGCACACAGCCTCAGCCCGCTGCGCCACTACGCTTCTGTTGAAACCGTTCATTTTTAAGCTTACATCCATGCCTGACCAGCTGAAAATCTGAATGTTTTGCTTGATTCTAGAGATGCTCTATTTCCTGTTTGAAAATATCTAGTTTCCTTTTGGTACATACCATAGAATGGAATTGTACACAAGAGTGGCATGTAGCTTCCTTATCTAAATCTCTGATCTCTGATAAATTGTAGTTCCTCGTTTAATTAAAAATAAATAAAGGAATAATTTATTAGGTAGAAATAAATAAATGGTTTTAAAAAATGCATAGAGGAATACATGTCTTTAGAAAAATAATATTTTTAAATAAATAAATGTAGAAATCAATGTGCTTTGTCTTCAAAACACGACATACCACGTTAAATACGACTGAAATGATCGTTTCTTTCTGTAACTCGCTATACGCCAGGCTTTTAATTTAGCATATCCACTGAACCAACTGGCGTGCAGTATCAGTCGTGTGCCCTTATTGGCAGCACCCAGGAGGCGTATTTAATCTTGGAAATTCTGATTTTATGATAAAAAGATTAATCATTAAAAAAAAAAATGCAACAAAGTCAATTTTCTAATAGTGTGTAGCAATGGTGAATAAGCATTCACAAATAATGCTTAGAAAACTCACTCGATCGGAATTGTGAAACCTCCCGTCATCTCCCTTAAAATGCCAGCCCCACCCAATGGTGTTTCCCGTTTGTGTTCTCCCTCTGCGCGGGATGCGCAGTGTATCGTTTAGTTTACTGAAACGCGTTGCATCTTTAGAAGTGTAAAGTCATTTCACAAATATGTGGAGATTTATACTTGGTTACGACCCTGACTGAAGATGTCATTAGCAAAGGGGACGTTTGTACAAACAACGTCAAACAATAGGTCACGTTTTACTAAACATTTTAAAACTAATAAACAAACAATTACCATAATGAACACTATCGTAGTATGCTGCTTAAAACATAATAACACAATATTCATAATAAAGATGAGTTCTTATCTGTAAACAGTAACCCGTTTAAAGATTGGGACTCGCTCTCTGTAGCTTGGTGTTGTTTACATTATCATCAGCATATTTTAAGTGATTGAAAGCTGAAATTACTTTTTTAAAACACACTTTTCTTAAGTCAGTACAGTATTGGTGAGCAATAATCAGTTTGTTTGAAAACCAGGCTTTAATCACTGCCAGCCACTGGACAGCGTGTTCTTTGTGTGTGTGTGTGTGTGTGTGTGTGTGTATATATAACAGCTCTATAACAAGGAGAATAATGTTTTTTTCAGTATTAAAATGTGTTAGTATACTACCCTTTAGCACTGACATGCATCTGTACCTTTTTAACCATTCATAACATTGTAGTTTTGTAACTATGTAAATATCAATATATTAATACCTACCAAAGTAGACATATTGTTTTCACCACTCATGGATGTACATTTGCAACTAAAATAATACAATGTTTATACTTTCAATACTGTCCATAAGCCCCTTCTACCATTATTTTACTTTCAAATCTTATCTCATTTCTCTTATATTACTCTACTTATTACTCTCTTGTCTCGTCTTGTCTGTCTATTTATATAAATATACACCCCAGCCCTGGATCTGCAATGCCTGCCCCATCAACTGTCACTTCCCATACACTAATCTTGCATTCTCATTATCCCTTGCACTCACTGCCATTATTGGTCTTGTTCATCGGCTTTATTGTTGGAAATATATTGCTTCATGTTCTTTCACATATTCTTGTATGTATGGGCTACATGTCTGCCCATGTGTGCCCTGATCTACCTGTGCTTCACCTGCATGTTGTCCGTGTGTCTTCCCAAAGCATACTTGTCTGCACCTGTGATGATGCCTCTCCCATTCCCTGTCTGTCTTTCTCTCTGTAGTAGTGCTTGTAAGTATAATCAAGAACACTTCAGTCTGTGTTGAGCACTTTGCTTGGGCACATATGTGTTAACATCTTTATTCTGGTTACAACCCAGCTAATAAGGGAATGAGCATTTCAATGTAAAGTAGAGCCATCAAAAAAAGAAGCCAAGTTAGAAGCAACAATTGTGTGAATGCTGGGCCCCAGCACCTTTCCAATTGTGTCTATTTGCTTGATGCTTGACAAGGTTGCTCCAATTGCTTCTCCTAACTTGGACTTTTGTGTTTGATATCACCACTTTAAACAGCTGTTGCCTTTTTTTACATTGACATTTTTGTTATAGATACATTATATTGTATAGGATCTGATCCCTTTTCATGTATGTTTCAGCATTTTACTTTTGAAAGAATCCAGAAGATTTTTTTTTTTAATTTACTGTTACCAATTATTTTTCTATTTTCTCCCCTCCCAGTTTGTGTATTATTGCACCGCTTCACAAAGACTCCCCTGGTGCCAGTGAAGAGGCCCAGAGGATAATACAGGTTCCCTCCAGCCTCCACTCTCTGAGCAGTGCTTCCCTTTTACATCAGACAGTCTCATGCCAGAGAAGCTCTTTCCAGGAGTCGATCTCCTGACTATAGAGGGAGAGGCTGTCTCTTACATGACTTCACTGTGCTGTTTGAGGCATGCGACAAGGTGTCGACAATGTGTCGAGCATCCTGAGGAGAGGTGTGTACACTCTGCTAGTCTTTCATGACTGGACTACTGTCTATACCTCTATCTGTCTCTCTTTATCACAGTGTGTCTGTCCTGGACTACTGTCTATACCTCTGTCTGTTTCTCTTTATCTCTGTCCTGGACTGCTGTCTATATCTCTGTCTCTGTCTCTCTTTATCTGTGTGTGTGTGTGTCTGTCCTGGACTGCTGTCTATACCACTGCCTGTCTCTCTTTATCTCTGTGTTTGTCCTGGACTGCTGTCTATATCTCTGTTTTTGTCTGTCTTTATCTTAATATTTCATGGTAACACAGATGTTCACTGAATTATTGTACAGTCATGTGTTTGGACTATTACTGTACCCTTTGTTCTTTACAATGACTAGAAGAACTCTGAATACTGTAACAAACTTCTGCCATGAATCTATCAGAATTACTAACACACATCTTTACATATCCTGCATTGTGCTACAAAGCAATTCAACACACACCTGGATATTAAATGCTCAAAATATTTTCTAAAGCAGAAACATTCCATCATCACATACAATGAAATCTGCAGTATCAAGAATACTTACAGGACAGTTGTGAGCAACAAGTTGCTGTAGTTTCTTCAGAAGAGATATGCTACCTGTTAACAGCTAGTTAAACAGATGACTGCTGGGGAATGTGTGCTTCCTTAAATAATCCTCTCATGTGTGCATGTAGATCAGCAAAATACACCCATCTACCTATACAAGGGGAGGGGTGGGGTGCTAGTAATTACGATTTATCCTCCCTCATTTCAACAACAGGTATCACCATTGTCTTAACTATGTTTAAAAAATAAAACTGTTGAATTAAAATTAGTTTCCTAACTTTGTTCCCCCTCATAACTGTGTTTGCGTTGCGGCTGGTATGAGACACTGTTTTATATTTCTTCTTTTTTTTTTTAATGAATGTTTATTGTTTTTTAAATATTTCAGTTTGCATAACTGAATTACTAGCACCACATGTGTCAATTCTACACATCAGTTGGTTGCAGAACATTGACACAAAAGTGTTTCTGAAAGGCCAATAATGTGAATGAGGTTGGTTAGTCACTTGCCATTTTTAAAATAATTGTAATTGTAAAAAGAAAGACTACAACAAAAACACCCACAGCAAACATTTCTTTCTTTTTTTCTTAATTTCACTGTTTTCAAAATTTTAGTTTTCATTTTCAGGAACTTTGTGGTGGAGTTCCTCTGTCAAAGAGGCTATGCAACATATTTAAGTGGCTGCAATACTCCCCAGAAAAGGCAGCGCTCACCAACTTAATTGCCCTGGTGGTGGTCAAAAAACATTTCACGATGCGCCCTTCTCTGAAATAAATGTGTTGTTTTTCCGCAAAGGAGTTATCATGCAAGAATTTAAATAAGACTGCCAGTCCATTCAGAACAAGAAAATAACTCTACATTTTGAAGGTGAATTTGTGAATTCTTTACTTATAAAGTAAACTTAATTAATATAGACTAAGCTTTTTTATGACCATTTGCTGCAATTCTTTTAGTCAAAGGGAGACAAAACCGAAACAGGTAACTACAGACCAATAAGCCTGACTTCTATTATATGTAACCTTACGGAAACTATAATAAGATCCAAAATGGAAAATTACCTATATGGTAACAGTATCCTGGGAGACACTCAGCTTGGTTTTAGGAAAGGGAGATCGTGCCTATCTAACTTGCTCAATTTTTTGGAGCATGCAACCTTGACAATGGATAATTGCAAAGCATATGGTGTGGCATAGTTAGATTTCCAGAAAACTTTTGAAAAACTCCTGCATAAAAGATTATTTCTCAAACTGAATGCAGAAGGGATTCAAGGAAATCCATGCACATGGATTATTTCTGAGAAAACAGAAAGTACCGATTAGAGGAGAAACCTCAAATTGGAGCGAGGTAACCAATGGAGTACCACAGGGATCAGTATTAGGTCCTTTTTAATTCCTAATCTACATTAATGATTTAGATTCTGGTATAGTAAGCAATTAAATTTGCAGATGACACAAAATTAGGAGTGGCAAACACTGTTGCAGCAGCAAAGGTCATTCAAAATGATCTAGACAAGATTCAGAACTGGGCAGACACATGGCAAATGATATTTAATAGAGAAAAGTGTAAGGTACTGCACACAGGCAATAAAAAAGTGAATTATAAATATCATATGGGAGATACTGAAATTGGAGAAGGAATCTATGAAAAAGACCTAGGAGTTTTTGTTGATTCAGAAATGTCTTCATCTAGACAATGTGGGGAAGCTATAAAAAAGGCTAACAAGATGCTCGGATATATTGAGAAAAGTGTTGAATTTAATTCAAGGGAAGTAAATCTCATGCCAAAGAAGGTCTGTTACTGTAGCTGTATTGTACTGTAGCTCTGTGTTACTGTAGCTGTATTGTACTGTAGCTCTGTGTTACTGTAGCTGTGTGTTACTGTAGCTCTGTGTTACTGTAGCTGTGTGTTACTGTAGCTCTGTGTTACTATAGCTGTATTGTACTGTAGCTCTGTGTCACTGTAGCTGTGTGTTACTGTAGCTCTGTGTTACTGTAGCTGTATTGTACTGTAGCTGTATTGTACTGTAGCTGTGTGTTACTGTAGCTGTATTGTACTGTAGTTGTGTGTTACTGTAGTTGTATTGTACTGTATCCTTGTGTTACTGTAGCTGTATTGTACTGTAGCTGCGTGTTACTGTAGCCGTATTGTACTGTAGCTGTGTGTTACTGTAGTTGTATTGTACTGTAGCCTTGTGTTACTGTAGCTGTATTGTACTGTAGCTGTGTGTTACTGTAGTTGTATTGTACTGTAGCTGTGTGTTACTGTAGCTGTGTGTTACTGTAGCTGTATTGTACTGTAGCTGTGTTGTACTGTAGCTGTGTGTTACTGTAGCTGTGTGTTACTGTAGCTGTGTGTTACTGTAGCTGTATTGTACTGTAACTCTGTGTTACTGTAGTTGTATTGTACTGTAGCCTTGTGTTACTGTAGCTGTATTGTACTGTAGCTGTGTGTTACTGTAGCTGTATTGTACTGTAGCTGTGTGTTACTGTAGCTGTATTGTACTGTAGCTGTGTGTACTGTAGCTGTGTGTTACTGTAGCTCTGTGCTGTAGCTGTGTGTTACTGTAGCTGTGTGTTACTGTAGCTGTATTGTACTGTAGCTGTGTGTTACTGTAGCTGTATTGTACTGTAGCTGTGTGTTACTGTAGCTGTATTGTACTGTAGCTGTGTGTTACTGTAGCTGTATTGTACTGTAGCTGTGTGTTACTGTAGCTGTATTGTACTGTAGCTGTGTGTTACTGTAGCTGTATTGTACTGTAGTTGTGTGTTACTGTAGTTGTATTGTACTGTATCCTTGTGTTACTGTAGCTGTATTGTACTGTAGCTGTGTGTTACTGTAGCTGTATTGTACTGTAGCTGTGTGTTACTGTAGCTGTATTGTACTGTAGCTGTGTGTTACTGTAGCTGTATTGTACTGTAGCTGTGTGTTACTGTAGCTGTATTGTACTGTAGCTGTGTGTTACTGTAGCTGTATTGTACTGTAGCTGTATGTTACTGTAGCTGTATTGTACTGTAGCTGTGTGTTACTGTAGCTGTGTGTTCTTGTAGCTCTGTGTTACTGTAGCTGTGTGTTACTGTAGCTGTATTGTACTGTAACTCTGTGTTACTGTAGTTGTATTGTACTGTAGCTGTGTGTTACTGTAGCTGTAGTGTTCTGTAGCTGTGTGTTACTGTAGTTGTATTGTACTGTAGCCTTGTGTTACTGTAGCTGTATTGTACTGTAGCTGTGTGTTACTGTAGTTGTATTGTACTGTAGCCTTGTGTTACTGTAGCTGTATTGTACTGTAGCTGTGTGTTACTGTAGTTGTATTGTACTGTAGCCTTGTGTTACTGTAGCTGTATTGTACTGTAGCTGTGTGTTACTGTAGCTGTATTGTACTGTAGCTGTGTGTTACTGTAGCTGTATTGTACTGTAGCTGCGTGTTACTGTAGCTGTATTGTACTGTAGCTGTGTGTTACTGTAGTTGTATTGTACTGTAGCCTTGTGTTACTGTAGCTGTATTGTACTGTAGCTGTGTGTTACTGTAGCTGTATTGTACTGTAGCTCTGTGTTACTGTAGCTGTATTGTACTGTAACTCTGTGTTACTGTAGTTGTATTGTACTGTAGCTGCGTGTTACTGTAGCTGTATTGTACTGTAGCTGTGTTTTACTGTAGTTGTATTGTACTGTATCCTTGTGTTACTGTAGCTGTATTGTACTGTAGTTGTGTGTTACTGTAGTTGTATTGTACTGTAGCCTTGTGTTATTGTAGCTGTATTGTACTGTAGCTGTGTGTTACTGTAGTTGTATTGTACTGTAGCTGTGTGTTACTGTAGTTGTGTGTTACTGTAGCTGTGTGTTACTGTAGCTCTGTGTTACTGTAGCTGTATTGTACTGTAGCTCTGTGTTACTGTAGCTGTATTGTACTGTAGCTGTGTGTTACTGTAGCTCTGTGTCACTGTAGCTGTATTGTACTGTAGCTTTGTGTTACTGTAGCTGTATTGTTCTGTAGCTGTGTGTTACTGTAGCTGTATTGTTCTGTAGCTGTGTTTGTGTTTCATTAATGATTCTATGGGCTGGCTGGTCAGTTTGTAGTTATTATTTTTATTTCCTATGATCATCCACAGATCCGTGCACCACTGTGCATGTAGTTATATAGTTTGTATAACAATACTGCAACGGTTCTTTACAAACCACTTGAGTTTCGTCTAATGTTTCATAATATATATGTACTGCTTGTGGCATTTCCATTTATCCACGCGATTTCTTAGAAACCGAAGTTCTTAATCTGGTCAGCCTGAGTAAATTTCCACGCCCAAATACCAGGATTACCTTCCTGTACTGCACCCCTCGCTTGTGTAACAGTATAAAGCTAACAGTTTTGTTTCACGTTCTACTCGGCTCTGCATACCTGGACTGCACTGACATCCTCCTAGTTCCAGCTCCTGCTTTCAAAGCACAGGTTAGAAATCTGTTGGCTTTAACCAACCTAAACTTTGTAATGTTCATTTAAAGCTCTGTAATAATGAATTGTAATGTACTGCAGACGGGCAGTTCGCTTTGATTGGTAGCTAATTAAAAGATGTGACTGTGGATCTGTGGGTTCAGAAAGTTAGAGGACAGTGAAAAAAAAAAAAAATCAAAAACAAACAAAACAAATCGAGTGTATAACTAGTGTCAGCGAATTAGGCTCGGCCTTATTCACAAAGCTGAATTAAGTCTAAATCCAAGCTGACTTTGTTATGACCGAGATTTAACTCCGTTTCACAAAACGATTTTCTGGGAGGGTCTCAATTTAGAGCAGCGTTTCTGTCCTCGCGCGGCGTCTTCACTGGCTTTCACTCGAGAGAAAGCCGGTGCCGGAGGGACAGATTGAGAATTCAGATTTTTCACTAGGTCTTAAGAAAAATCATTGGCATGTAAATATCAATAATGTCAAATGTATATATTTTATTATAGAATTTCGTAATTTTCTATAAAAATATATCGTTATAATTTTAAACTGACCTGTTGAATTATGTTACAGTGGTTAGGCTCTCATTGATTACTTAAGTATATATATATATATATATATATATATATATATATATATATATATATATATATATATATATATATATATATATATATATATCTATATTATATTACAGTGAAATAAAAACAGCAGAATGTTATGTAATTTGTATGTGTATTGTATTTAATGGAATATTTGTTAATAAAGTATATTTAAAAAAAAAATGTTAAAATGTCTCTCTTTCTATTTGCTTTTAGATGTGTATCCCTTTAAGAAAGACGTTCTTGGTTTTTAATGAGATGCAACATTTTTAGAAACAGGATATAGTTTCTGGTAATAATGGAGTAACCAGGCAGGGGAAAACTGGTTACTTGGTATGTTTCTACCTCTGCTATGAGGTATTCATTCCTCTCAAGCCGTACTTTTGGTGCTGCTTGTTATACATTAAACATAGATTTACAGCCCTAAGTATAGCTGTAATGTTAATGGTATGATCTACATTGTAATTACATATTTAATTCTGTAATACCAAAAAATCGCATGTAACAAAGCTGGAATTGCATTGCTTCGGTTAGTTGATGGAGATATATTGGTATGTAAAATATTTGTTTGGGTTTCAATTGACCGTCTGTTAAACCGGTGTCGGCTTAATCAATTCTCATCGGGATGATCATCAAATAAATCATATACTGTCGAGCCATGGGTGAGAAAAAAAAAAGTTGTTTCAATGGCAGATCTGGACTTAAGCCTCCTCGAGGGTATTCTTAAAGTTAAGACCAAAATTCCCTTAAGACTCGTTCCAAATTGACGACATATGACCAGTTTAGACTTAAGTCAGTTTTGTGAATACGGCCCCAGGTTTGGTTTGTTGTATTCTGCTACTGCTCTTAATTCTAACTCTTCACTGTATCTTGTTCTTGATTTTACTCATATAGGTATCCGTATTCACGGTTTTTGGTAACGGCTCTTATTTGAAATGGTTCTTATCCATTCACTGTATTCACTACTTGCTCTCAATGGAATGTGCTCTTATAAGCACATCTTTTCACTAGAAGTTTAACTGCTCTTAGTGGAAATCACTCTCAAACGCCATTATTTACTGTATTTCTTCTTATTTGTATTTGCTCCTTTTTTATACTGACTTTATTGTATTTAGAACTGCTCATCTGTAATGTGATATTTCGTAACAATTGCACTGTGCTGTAACATTTGTTACAGTAGGGGCATGATGGGCTTTCTACTGTTGCTCTGAATTGTATTTCCCGCATTATTTTCAGTTGAATATAGATATGAAATATGGGCTTTACATTATTAACATATTTTATATGAGCACTAATGTTTATGAAGCCATGTGTGATGGCACAACAAAATAGGGGAGCAGTCCTGAAAAACAATACTTTGTGAAGAGTGAACCTTTAGCCTACATTTTAGGCTTAATTGGAAAAAAAATCCAATGTAGTCAAAATACACATACTAACTAATGTTTACTAGGACTTGATGCATAAAAAAAAAAAAAAAAAAAATCATACCGAAGATGGTACAGTTAAGTCAGTTAGTTTTCTGCATGTAACTTGTTCCTCATAAGAAGTCCAAAAGTTATAAACCAACCTGTCTAGCATAACCAGAACAGCGTTTTTCCCAACGTATATTGAATACAGTGCTTTATGTCTACCTGTGTTTGTGATACTATGAATAGTGAGTCTCTACACTGCAGTGTTAGGCTCCAGTATAAATAAGAAGGTGAAAACTGAAAGGTTAAACACTTCTTCATATCGCTGGATAAAAACAAAGACAGCTTATGAATTAAGTACTTTTTCACAGCCTGGGCATTTGCATAAAGGTTTATATAAAAGTTAAAAAATGGACCTGGTTTGTGTCAGCAGCTTCCTATAGGCACATTATTTATTCACATGACAATGGCACAGCCTGAACTTTGGGGGGGGGGGGGGGGGGGGGGGGGGGGGTACTGTATATGGTCCCCTAAACCCCCCTGGTAGTTGCACCTGTGCTCCCCAGATAAACAAGTAAATCAATAAACAACATGCATTATGTGTATAGCCTGCTATCATATCGTCAATGCAGCACAATGATCTGTTTTCTGTTAAATATGTACTAAGTAAAATGTACTGGTAAAAAAAAAAAAAAAAAAATGCAAATTCGTTTAGTTTTAATTACAAATAATCTTGGTCTATTTTCATACCGTACAGTAATGTGTAAAATGCAGCAGCATTCATTTATTTTTTGTCACTGGCAGGTTAAATTAAAAAAAAAAGTGAGTTACAGATATTAATTTGATTTTACTACTGTAGAGGCCTACTGTACAGATTTGTTACAAAATGTTATTTCAATCCAGTTATTAATACAGCTAATATACATTCTGAGCTGTATAAATCTACGTGTTTCCGTGTTTTATTTATTTGTAATTTTTTAATCGGACCACTCATGTCTCCATACAGTTTCTGTAGCTGCATAAGATTATTCTATTTGAAATAATAAAATATGTTACAAACAAGTATAATAAAACATTGTATCTCTTGTATGTCTCATTGCAAGATCCAAAGACATTCCTGCAGCAGTCATTCAAAACAATAGGGCCTACATTGTAACACAATAATGTCATGAGTGATGAGTGTAGCAGATAGCTTTATTATTGAGTCACTTCTGAGCCCTGGAATTACCAAGCCATAGCTTCAGTCTTGGAAGAGCCCTGAAGCTCCGTTCAGATTGGAGCCTGGATCCAGGATCAGATCCCTTTAGTATGCTGCAAGCGCTAGAGCGAGTCTGGCATAATGCAGATTTAATGAGAGGGATGAGAACTGCCCTTGAAATATTTCTAGAAATGTTGAGGTTTCCCCAAAATTGAAATACAGTAAAATCATGCTAGTGTATAAGACAAGGTTGTGTTCAGTTTCCATCCACTTAAAATATGCAAATGTAGCTTGATACTCAAACCGCAGTGTATCCACGAAATAACATCAAGCTCCAGACAATGAGTTTCAAACTTGAAAAGTCTTCTCTTTTGTAACCTTAATCTCAGTGCACCCCCCAAAAAAATGTGAAAGTCAAAGACACTGACATGCATATGAGGGATGCTAAGTCCTGCCTGACCAAGGTCAGCGGCATGAGTGTGCAACCTCGAGGACCCTACTGCCCACAGAGGGCAATGAGGGATCTACCACATTCAGGTGGTAGAACCTGGCAAAGGTATGCGGGGTAGCCCAGCTAGCCGCATCGCAAATTTCAGCCATGGAGGCACCTGGGAAGAGGGCCCATGACGTAGCCACACCCCTCGTGGAATGTGCGGCTACCCGCCCAGGTGGGGGTAAGTCAGCATCATCATACGCAGTCGAAACTGTGTCCGCAATCCAATGTGACAGCCGCTGCTTGGAGAGGAGCTGTCCCAGGGTCTGTGTTCCGTGGCAGATGAAGAGCTGGTCAGACTGACGCAGCGCTCTCGTCCTATCCACAAAACATGTCAATACCCGAACTGGGCAAAGAAGGTTCAACTTTCTATCCTCGTCTGTCACAAACAGAGGAGGATGAAAGGACTCCAGTTCCAAGGATTGATTCACGTGGAAGGCTGTAACCACCATGGGGAGAAAAGCAGGGTTTTCATGCAGTGGCATTCTGCTACCATCATCCCAATGCACAGACAGCACCTGCAGCTCACTAACCCCCTTTGCAGAGGTGATAGCCAAGAGGAAGGTTGTCTTCATGCACAGGTGCTTCAACTCGATGGAGTATATAGGCTCAAACAGGGCCTGTGTGAGAGCCTCCAGTACAATCTCAAGGCTCCATTCGGGGAGAGTAGCCCTCCTAGGAGGGCACAACCGCATGGGCGCCTCGGAGAAACCGGGTAGCCAGGAAATGCGCACCCGGGGACACTGAGTCAACGGGGGCATGGCAAGCAGAAATAGCCGCTAGGTATACCTTCAATGTGTAACTGCAAACTGCTAGATGACAGGCATGGGACAAGAGATTGGATCATGACAGTTATTATGGCACCAATCCTGGAAATATTTCTACTTATAGGCATACAGCAACCTAGTGGAAAGCGCCCTAGCATTCTGCATTGTACCCACAACCGCGTCTGACAGTCCTAAGGCTGACCAGCGGCCCCTTTCAGGGGCCAGATCCATAATTGGAGCCTGCCCGGCTCCGGGTGCCAAAGCATGCCTCTCGCCTGACTGAGGAGATCCAGGTGAAGCAGGATTTCCCAGGGCAGACCGTTCAATAGCGGGCACAGGGTGGGAACCAGATTCTCCTGGGCCACCTGGGGGCCACTAGGAGAACTGACGCCTTCTCTGACCGGACCTTCTCGAGAAAGGCCGGGAGCAATGGCAGAGGCGGGACCGCGTAAAGGAGCGCTCTGGACCATACGTGGGCTAGGGCGTCGACGGCGAGTGGACCGCCGCAGCGGTGGAGGGAGTACCACAGGGGGCAGTGTGTCGTCTCCGCTGAGGTGAAGAGATCGACCTGCGCCTTCCCGAACCGTTCACAAATGCACTCCACCACCTGAGGGTGGAGCCGCCACTCCGATGGGTGTGAACCCTCCGTCGAGAGGAGGTCCGCTGCTCGATTCTCCATGCCCTGAACATGCATCGCCCGAAGGGACAGCAGGTTTTGTTGTGCCCAAATCAGGAGCCTGAAGGCTAGGCGATGTAACCCCGGGGACCGAAGGCCATCCTGGTGGTTGACGTACGCCACCACTGATGTGTTGTCCTTGCGGATCAACACATGCTTGTTCCGCACTACAGGTAGGAAGGGCTGAAGGGCAAGGAACACCTCCTTTGCCTTCGCAGACCGTGCCCCAACCTGAGTTGGAGGCGACCGTCATCACCACCCTGTGGTTGTAGAACACTCCCATTCGGACTCCTTGGCGTAGGTGAGAGGGAATCATCCACCAGCGCAGGACCACTGCGCACGCAAAAGACACACTGTCAGCCGACGGTGCCTGTCGCGCTTGGGATGTAAGTGGAACGCATTGAGCCACCCCTGTAGCGGGCACATGCGCAATAAACCAGCTCGATGGCTGATACCGCTGCTGCCATTACACCCAGTAATTTCTGCCACAAAACAAGTGGCACCCTCGATCCCTGTCGAAACAGGGAGACGTGGTGCTGATCAGCTGTTACCTGTCGTCCGTAAGGTATGCGCACATCGTAGTGGAGTCCAGCTGTAGTCCCACATATGTTATGCACTGCGCTGGTGTCAGCCGACTCTTGGCATCGTTCATGGCGAGGCCCAGTCTCACTAGTTGCTCCGTCACAAGCGCCGTGTGGGCCACCGCTCCCTCCCGCGACTGGGAACAGATCAACCAGTCGTCGAGGTAGTTCTTCACTCTGACTCCTTGCAGCCTAAAGGGAGTGAGGATAGCGATGAGAGGTGGGGTCTACGAGACGAATGGCGTGCTTGTCCAGCAAGGCTGCCACTTCGGTCTGGAGCACCGAGGCCTGAAGCAGATCCGTCATGTACACAGTCATGATGCCGCGAAAGGGAGGGGGACCCAAGTGAAACTGAAGCACGTAATCCTATTGTACGGTTGTGAGCACCCACGCATCAGAGGTGCAAGAGCGCCAGTAATAGCTTTTATGCCGTGAACTGGGTCTGAGGCCGCAAGCCCTCACGAGGCAGGGGCGGCTGAGGCTGAGGCGGGGCCGGCTGCGGTGGTTGCCTAGGGCGGGTGCCCTGGAACCACCTTCTAGAGTGCTGCTGCGTGGACTGGCCACGGCTTTATCGACATCAGGCACCCGCGCCTGCTACAGCCACATCGGTCTACGCGTAAGCACTAGGCCCGCCAGGCTCTGGCCCAGGGCCTGCCCTGCAGACCGGAGATCTGGAGCAACGTGTGTGATAATAATTGCAACTTTGATAATTATCACAACTCTGATAATAATCTCAACTCTAATAATAATCGCAACTCTGATAATAATCGCAACTCTGTGACCACCGGCTCTGGAAGCGGGGTGTCACGCAAAACACCATCCATGTACGCAACCAGCATACTGGATGAATTGGCCAAGCGGGAACTCTGGGCCCCCGCCACGTAAGCCCTCCAGACGTGTGTCTCCATCACCCTGCACTGCAGGTTCAGGCACACAAGGTCCCTGGGCAGACCTCCCACTGGTGGAGCCTTCACCATGGCTGCGATGGTGGAGTCTACAGGGGGAAACCCGGACAGGCCCAGCTTCTCCGCCCCTTCCAGTGAGGCCAGTTGGGAACCGTGTCTCAACTGAGCTGGTGCTGTGGCTGGGTGGTTCCTGGAGGAGTGGATCTACTCCATAAAATGAGGGAGAGCGGGGAAGTGTTGGGGTCAGGGAGACGTCATGCGGCCAAAAGACGGAGCCACGTGGCTCTGCCTCTGCTGTCCATGAGCGCAGGCACCGACCCTGACAGCGGCGGCGCGCTAGTGATCGAGGAAACTTGGGAACTAGGGACCGCGTCCGTAGGGAGAACTCAGGCTCCGCCCCGACCTCCATCTCCACTGGAAAAGCGGACTCCCCCCATGAGGCGGCGATGGAGAGTGCGTCCTCATCCGAGCAAAGCGCCCGGTCAACCCGCTCGCCCTGATCTCCCACAGAGAACACAGGGGGCAGTACAACAACTCACGGGGGCCCATGATCTGGCCGATCTGAGCTTTCATGTCCATAATATCCCACGCCTGCCGGGACTTCTTCACCCGTCTAGCTGTAGGCATCGGGGAGCGGCTGTGGGTGGACACAGGGAATCCCCCCGGAGCGGCTCTGTGACGGCGTCAGGAAGCGTGGCTAGGAGGGGCCAGCTTCAGGGAATGAAGAATGCCCCTGTGCGACTCTCTCCAGGCGATTGTCGAGCACTCGGGGCTGAAAAGCCACGCATATGCCACTAGCGCCTTGTAGGGCTGAGGAGGCGCGCTCAGGGCCTATGCACCGCACACACATGTTGTGCCTGTCCTCCTGTGGGATATTAGTCCCACAGGCCTCACAATCATGGAATCCAGCCCTGCTCGTCATAGCTGGTATATAAACCGCGTGCAACGTGTACCTCGCACCACGTGCCCTGAGTACTGTGTAACGCTAGCTACCGAGCACTAGGGCTATCGCTTGCACCGAGTACCATGCAGTGCTGGGCACCGTGCTCACCGCGTGCATCGAGTGCCGTGCAGCACCAGCACGCTAGCCTGTATCGGTACAGCACAATAAGCAATGTGCACTGTGGTACCGAAGTAGCACGGGCTGAGTCTCACACACCGCGGTATTAAAAAAACACCAGGTCAGCTGTGCACGGTGCCTACTCTGACCGCGTGGTCACACACCTGAGCAGCGCATAGCGTACAACAGGAGGACAGGGCTGAAGCCATGGCGGGGACTTGACTCGTTACAACACAGTAAATACAATACAATAGGGGGACAGGGCTGAAGCCACGGCGGGCGATTGATATATACATATATATAATATATATATATAAAAACATATATATATATAGTATATATAGTATAGATGGGGGAGAGCACACTGTCTGTTTGATTGTAAGGCCTACACATGTGGTGAAAACCAACGCAGCCCGCGTACGTCTCAACTCAACAACGAGGGAAGCCTCGGTGAGGAGTATATGGCTGGACCGGCTGTAAGCAGCCACGCTGTATCTTGTCCTCTGCACAAGCACAGGGTCGCGCAGCTACAATCAAAACAAGCCCCGACCTGCGGCCCACAGGCAGCTGGTGGGCTAACTCGACAGCGGGGACAAGGCAGGCCCAGCCCGTGGAGTAACAGCGCTCTCCCAAAGGAAGAAAGCGGTGAAAAACACACACAGTTCTTAACAATAACTTACTTGCAGTCGACTAAAAGACGACAGACAGAGAGAAGCAGCCTGACACGCGGAGCGAGTGGGTGCTGATAGTTAGAAACTGTATAAAAAAGGCTATGAATTAAAAGCTACTGATTCCAGGAAAGAGGCGAAGCCAGCTTTCAGCACGAAGTGCAGGGGAAGTAGCAGCAACCCCAGTGAGAAAAAGGCTCAATGCAACACAGAGAGGTCTTACCATACCAATCTTGAGAAGCGAAAAGAGGGTGAGGCTCCCCTGCGTGACGGTTATGTACCCTCGGTAGGCGGGACCGAGGGGTTCACCGAGGGGAGGGGGCCTATCGGCAGCTTTGATAGAAAGAGCTGAAACAGTCTTGAAGCCCAGGTGTTAAACCTGGACAAAGAAAATAAAACCGAATCAATATGGGTCAGAATAACAGACAAAAATTCAAAAGGCATAATAATAGGAGCATGCTATAGACCGCCAGATTCAGACAGTGAGCACAATAATCTGTTATACAATGACATTAGAAATGTGTGTAGCAAAGGAGAAGCCATACTAATGGGGGATTTCAACTTCCCCCATATAAAATGGGAAAACCCGGTGGGTAGCACGAAGGATGAAATAGAAATGGTGGAAATGACAAATGACTGCTTCCTAACACAATTTGTGAAGGCACCCACTAGAGGGGAGGCATGCCTTGATTTAGTCTTTTCAAATAACGAAGATAGAATAACTAAAACAGAGGTCAGAGAACCACTGGCAAACTCAGACCACAACATGGTCTCATTTGAAGTGTTTTTTAAATCCCCAAAAGTAATGACTAAAGCTAAGGTTTACAATTTTAGAAAAGCAAACTATGAAGGTATGAAACAGAGACTAACAGAAGTAGATTGGAGTAAAATAGAGAAAACACCCACAGAAGAAGGATGGTTGTTCTTCAAAAATGTAGTACTAGAGGCGCAAAACAATTATATCCCTAAAGTAGACAAATCTAAATGTAAAACTAAATTGCCAAAATGGTTTAATAGATCAATTAAAAAAAATATTCAGCGAAAAAAGGCACTTTACAGAGCATTAAAAAAGGACCAAAAAGAAAGTACGCAGAAAGAGTACACAGAACTGCAAACGCAAGTCAAAAAGGAAGTTAGAAAGGCCAAGAGAGAAATAGAAATAAACATTGCTAAGGGAGCTAAAACCAATTCCAAAATGTTTTTCCAATATTACAACAGCAAGAGAACATTCAAAGAGGAGATTAAATGTTTAAGAGATACAAATGGCAAAATCGTAGAGGAAGAAAAAAAAATAGCAAATATGTTAAATGATTACTTTTCACAAGTTTTTACAAAGGAAGATACTGACAACATGCCCCACATGTCATCCAGTTCCTATCCAGTTTTAAATAACTTTAGCATAACTGAGGCAGAAGTGTTAAAGGGACTAGGAGCTCTTAAAATAAACAAATCCCCTGGGCCGGATGAGATCCTCCCAGTAGTACTCAAAGAAATGAAAGAAGTAATTTACAAACCGCTAACCAAGATCATGCAGCAGTCTCTTGACACAGGGGTGGTACCGACAGACTGGAAAATTGCAAACGTAATACCGATCCACAAAAAGGGAAACAAAACTGAACCAGGTAACTACAGACCAGTAAGCCTGACTTCTATTATATGCAAACTTATGGAAACTATAATAAGATCCAAAATGGAAAATTACCTATATGGTAACAGGGTACTGGGAGACAGTCAACATGGTTTTAGGAAAGGGAGATCGTGCCTAACTAACTTGCTTGATTTTTTTGAGGATGCAACATCGATAATGGATAATTGCAAAGCATATGACATGGTTTATTTAGATTTCCAGAAAGCTTTTGACAAAGTCCCGCACAAAAGATTAATTCTCAAACTGAACGCAGTTGGGATTCAAGGAAACACATGTACATGGATTAGGGAGTGGTTAACATGTAGAAAACAGTACTGATTAGAGGAAAAACCTCAGAATGGAGTGTGGTAACCAGCGGTGTACCACAGGGATCAGTATTAGGTCCTCTGCTATTCCTAATCTACATTAATGATTTAGATTCTGGTATAGTAAGCAAACTTGTTAAATTTGCAGACGACACAAAAGTAGGAGGAGTGGCAAACACTGTTGCAGCAGCAAAGGTCATTCAAAATGATCTAGACAAGATTCAGAACTGGGCAGACACATGGCAAATGACATTTAATAGAGAAAAGTGTAAGGTACTGCACGCAGGAAATAAAAATGTACATTATAAATATCATATGGGAGATATTGAAATTGGAGAAGGAATCTATGAAAAAGACCTAGGAGTTTTTGTTGACTCAGAAATGTCTTCATCTAGACAATGTGGGGAAGCTATAAAAAAGGCTAACAAGATGCTCGGATACATTGTGAAAAGTGTTGAATTTAAATCAAGGGAAGTAATGTTAAAACTGTACAATGCACTAGTAAGACCTCATCTTGAATATTGTGTTCAGTTCTGGTCACCTCGCTATAAAAAAGATATTGCTGCTCTAGAAAGAGTGCAAAGAAGAGCGACCAGAATTATTCCGGGCTTAAAAGGCATGTCATATGCAGACAGGCTAAAAGAATTGAATCTGTTCAGTCTTGAACAAAGAAGACTACGTGGCGACCTAATTCAAGCATTCAAAATTCTAAAAGGTATTGACAATGTCGACCCAAGGGACTTTTTCAGCCTGAAAAAAGAAACAAGGACCAGGGGTCACAAATGGAGTTTAGAAAAAGGGGCATTCAGAACAGAAAATAGGAGACACATTTTTACACAGAGAATTGTGAGGGTCTGGAATCAACTCCCCAGTAATGTTGTTGAAGCTGACACCCTGGGATCCTTCAAGAAGCTGCTTGATGAGATTTTGGGATCAATAAGCTACTAACAACCAAACGAGCAAGATGGGCCGAATGGCCTCCTCTCGTTTGTAAACTTTCTTATGTTCTTATGTTCTTAACAATGTTTTGGTGGCCATCTTCGAATTGAAAGGGAACATGCCTATTCTTGTCTAAAATTCTAATGCGTTTAAAAAGTAAATAGCAGGTTGCTTGAAGCGAGGTAGCTGTGCTTGATTGTACCTGTATTGCTGATTTAACTTGGGTACTACCCACACAGGAATACTTCATTGTCTGTGCTGAATTTCCAGTTTGTTTTCTGAAAGCTGTTGTTTGTTTACGTTCTGATCAGCAGCCTCTATAGTAGCCTTTTGTTTAATATGTGATTCTGAAGCTAAGTAGAGATTGAAGTCACAAGATGTGCAAAACAATTACCTCCATCTGCATGTACAGTTTATTTGGGAAATGTCTTGTCACGATCCTCAGTCAAAATATACTTTGCTTGTTTTGATTTGTCGTTCATTTTTGGTATGTTACATCTAATGCTGAAAACTAGATTTTAGCAACCTAAATCAAAACAATGCAGCACTGACTTTGTCCCACCTGCTGTGTACAGTACAGCAGGTCACAGAAAAGCTAGTACACGTGCACTGATAGGCTGATTAAAATATCATTGTCATCTTAACAGGAAACAAGAAAGTTAACCGCTTTGGAGTATTTTTTTTTTAAATTACATTTCGCTAAGTTTTAGTTTTTGAGTGCAATGCACACAGGAAGACGAAGGAATAATAAAAAAAAAAACTATCTACAGACGAAAGATACGTAGTCTACGTTGCTTGCATTGTGCACTAGTTCATTTAAACAAGGTTGCTTTCCTCCCCTCACCGACTAGTGTCCCAATTTTTCACTCTTGCTATCTGGTCACCCTACCTCCAACCATGTTTTATATAGGGCTGCATATTACTAGCGGCAGAGTGTCACTTTGCACAGGGAGGTGCTAGTGATTAGCAATCTAAACAGTAGGAGTTAGATCATTTAGAGTGCTGAGTGCTAGTGTAGCACGAGAAACTGCACCCCATGGGAAACTGCACCCCATGAGAAACTACACTCCATGAGAAACTGCAGCGATGTTGAATTCACAACGCATGCGCACGTTATGTGATGACAGGGAATTCACTTTTGCATAGCTATACCTATGAGAAACTGCACCCCATGCAATTTATTATATTAATATTCACATTTAGCTGTTTATTTTTCAATAAAATGTGTTGTTTTATTAATAAATGGGTTGTTCTGCTTTCTGCTTTTTCACACTGTGTTAGCAATTCACGTGGTTTCCATGGCAGGCAAATAACGTTCACGTTGCGAATGGATTTTACGCCTTACAAGGTGTGAACTGTGTAAGTGGTGTGGTGAATAAAACACTGTCCAAACAGTTCTTTTCCCCCAAAATGTCTGTGTTTTTTAATGAAAGAACAAAAAGAACCACCCCTCTACCAGCAATTGGTATCGTGGTGAACACGGCTGGTTTGCAGGGTAGTGCTGGTGTCGTGTGGGGAGGGTAGTGCTCTGGTGATGCGGGCTGGCTCGGTGGCTGCAGCCGCTGGCTCCGTACTCCTCCTCTGCAATAAAAAACAAACAACACGTAACAAAAGAAAACGCAATACTAAACTATTTGTTTAGTCAGAAACATGCAGTTTGTGTTACAATGGGCCTTGCAACGCATCTGCATGTTTCTGACTAAACAAATGACGGTAATATTTGTTTTTAAATAGACAATTGTTAAAAGCAAACACTATACACAAACAGAGTAATACTACATTTCATTAGTTATTCAGTTTACTACTATAATCAGTGATTACATTTTAAAGAATAAAGATTTTAAAAAGCATTGATCTCAGCCTCTATTTAATGTAATTTTATTCCACAGAGCTGGGGAGAATGGAGACAGGAGAGACGATGGGTTAATTGCAGCATACCAAATTTAGTCCAATTGATAGGTGAATTGCAACATTCTATTAAACTGGTTTACTTGAGGTTTAAATCTGAAAACAAAAAGACAGGTCAAAAGGTTTTTTTTTCAATTTCAACGTGCCAGCAGTGGTTTATGTAGCAGTCTAATGTAGTCCATCAGCAGTGGGGTTAACTGCGGTTTTTCCAACCTCAGTGTAACACTTTGTGAATATTTTGCAACGTCATTTTTAAAATATTATTATATATTTATATATATATATATTATATATATATATATATATATATATATATATATATATATATATATATATATATATAAAGTAGGTATATAGTATCAGGATGTCCACCCGAATATCTTAATTCCTCCCTAAAGTAAACCACGGAAATGGCAGATTTTTTTTGCCGTACAAACAGGGTGGAAACGCGCATGTTGTGTTTGATTTAATTGAATTTTGTTTAATTGTGTTAATTGTTTTATTGTTAATTATCCCCTGCACCTGGCTATTATTGTACATTAGAGCCAGGTGAAAGGTATTTAAGAAATACAGCCAGTCTGTTCAGGGCTGCTGTGGAGGGAGAAGCAGGAAGGTGTGTGCCCTGTTTCTGAGCAGTCACAACGGGTAGGACTCTGTGTTCAACTGAGGAGCTGCCGCTCCTAGAGCCCAGAGGGGAGGACGTGCGTCCACCCCTGCAAGCCAGTCCGGCATTGCCGAAGGAGGTCCCTTGTCCCAGCAGTGTCGACACCGGGCCGGAATGCCCAGA
>NW_024473426.1:0-3174 GCF_017654505.1 Polyodon spathula | reverse complement strand
CCTCCTTCTGCTTGCCCTGGCTCCCAGGACACAGCACAGCCAGGCACAGTCGCTTGCCTGGTCCCTCGCTCCACTCCCCCTGGAATCCCAGAAATTGTTGCGCAAGAGACAAACATTGCTCCGCTCCCCTTGCCTCATGCCACACTCCACCTGGGATCCCAGAAGTCACTGCGCAGATCCATAGGCGCACACCTCTGCCTGCCAGTCCTGGCTCCTGGTCACCGACCTAAGCTGTGGTCGCCCTGGACAAGCCGTCTGAGTCTCTCCTCGCCGGTCCTAGGTCCCTCCCTGGAAATGCCGGACCAACCCACCCTCAAGCCCGCCCGTGGAAGAGGGTGAAAATTGACATTTGTGGACTTGAGGGTGGGTGGTATTTCAAGGGGGGAAGCGGGGTCTTTCCCCGCACGATGTACCATGTGGTACATGAAAGGTTGCAACACCAGATACCACCGAGTTATCTGGGCATTGCCATCCTTCATTGTTCTTAACCACTTGAGTGGGGCATGGTCTGTGCCAAGATCAAATGAATGCCCCAGCAGGTAGTATCATAAGGAGTGAGAAGCCCATTTAATGGCCAAACACTCCTTTTTGACTACGGAGTAGTACGTTCCTGAGGTAGCATCTTTTTACTGAGATACAGTATCAGGTGTTCTACTCCAAATACCTTTTGGGACAAGACAGCACCCAAACCTTCATCTGATGCATCAGTGTGGAGGATGAATAATAAGGGTGGGGTATCAAATGCCCCCTGACACTCAGTTGACCACTTAATTTAATTTGGAGCATTCTTTTTGGTGAGGTTGACTAAAGGGTTAACCACTGTGGCATACTCGGGGATAAAGTAGTGACCTCACCTCAGTCTTGCTTTCAGGGATCTCTGCCTTGACCAAAGCCTGGATTTTGCCATTCCATTTCCCATTAACCCTTTGCAGTCCATTTATTCAGAGCTTGTCAGGCACATCAGGTCCGATTTCTTTTCACACGCTGTTTATTTTACACGCACCATTTAAGAAATATATTTTTTCAGAGTAAAACAGGTTTAAAAGGCACTGCATGGCAAAAATGACATCAATACTGCATCTCCAGTCAAGCCCCACCCCTTATTCGCTGTATTTTTCACATACCTCTTTATAGACGTTCATACTGATAAATCCTCTCCTGATCACTCGTTTTATCACCAACTCCTCAATAATGCGATCCAAGTCATTATTTTATTACTATAACATCTCAAAAAGCTCTGCAAATGTCCGTGATCTTCTCTGAGTGCTGGATGTGGAAGCAGCTTTCTCCTTTGTCTGTGTCCATGTTATCTCTGTAATGGATGGAGCTATCAGAGACATCCTTTTTACGGCTTCATTCGGCCCCTATCTGTCTCACTCGGCCATTGAAAAGTATTATCTGCTTTTTCCGGAGAAAAAATGACTAGAGACATGTGCTTTATGTCTTTTTGATGATGTCGGATAGGGTCCGATTTCGAACTGGAAAGGGAAAATTGTGTTGAGCTGATAAGGGAATGGTCACAATCCCCTTAAAGTTGTACAAAGAGCATTTTAATGTAAAGTGCAGGAATCAAAAAAAGAAGCCAAGTTAGAAGCAACAATTATGTGAATGTGAATGTTTGCTTGATGCTTGACAAGGTTGTCCCAATTGCTTCTCCTAACTTGAGCTTTTGTGTTTGATATCATCACTTTAAACTGCTGTTGCGTTTTTCTAACTTATTTTTTTTACATTTACAATTTTTACAGTTATATGTCTCTTTGTCAGGTCAAGTCGAGATAAACTTCACCTTCCCCAGTCTATCTAGAGCAGGGCTTTCAAAATCAATTTACAGGCGGGTCAATGTCGACCCTGAAATCCTAATGTAGGGCCAATGACATCACGAAAGATGCTATTGGTTTAAAAAAAACTTCTTTCATGAAGTATTACACTGAACTGTCATAGAACTTGTTTACAGTTTGGGTTTGCCAAAGATTTGTTAGTGTTTGTATGGATATTTTTTCTCTGCTGTAAACTAGGACTGTGTCAATTTATGGTAGCTAATGTGACAGTTCTTAAAGTGGTGTCAACTTATTATAACAGAACTAACCATAAATAATGCACAACATCGCCTACACGCGTTTTACAACTGTTTACTCGAGTTTTACACATGCAGCTCCAAATTAACGCAGATTAAATTACTTTTGTGTAACTACTTAGTGGGCCAGATTGCAGCGCTGTGCGGGCCACATGTGGCCCGCGGGCCGCGAGTTTGAGACCCCTGATCTAGAAGTTCGTCAACCCGAGGCTTGGGTACGCGTCGAACTTGGCAATAGCATTTACCTTCTGGAAGTCCACACAGAAGTGATTAGTGTTGTCTTTCTTGGCCACTATGACAATTGGCAGGCTCATTCACCCCAAGTTCAAGTATGTCCCATACCTCTTTGCAAACGTCACTTCGTCAACTTTCCGGGATCAGGTAAGGTCTCTCTCATATTGACACCTGAGGCAGAGACAATGTCATATTCATCAAAGTTAGTCCTGCCAGGCACATCAGAAGAAACATAACTGAACTCCTCAATAAGCTTATGCAGCTCCCTCTGCTGATCTGGAGCTCGCGTTTCTGATCTGGAAGTAACTGTTCCCCCATCGAAATATTGGTTGCAGCCGGTGGATTGACAGTGGAACCAAAATCCTCTTCGTAACTGTCACCAGCTATAAATAGAGACTCTCTTTCAATCCAGGGTTTTAGCAAATTAATATGATAAATTTGGGGTTTATTTTGGCAGTCGGGTTGTCTGATTTCATAATGGCCTATGGCAGAGCAAAGCTCTGCCCTTTTTAAATTGGCAGGGATGGGGTTAATTTCCCCTACCTGCCTGGGTTTATTATGGTCAGGTGGCTGGGGTTGATTAGTTGATTAGGTTAATTAACGATCAATCAGCGCCCAGCCACCTGACATAAAAGGAGGCCTCTGCTTCTCATTTGGAAGGGGGGAGCTGAGGAAGCAGGTTGGTTTTTTGGTTGATTGGAAAGTTTGAATCCAGTGAAGGCATTACCCAGCCTGGAAATTGTTATTTTTGTAAGTTTTGCTTTTTTGTCTTTCTTTTTGTGTTTAAATTGCTTTGTTTTGGCCCTTGTGCCCTTTCATTTTTGTTTATTTATAACAAAATAGTTATTTTTTGAACTGCAGTCTGT
>NW_024473425.1:0-7045 GCF_017654505.1 Polyodon spathula | reverse complement strand
CTCTGGGCCTCTATCCACTCGTCAGCCTGCCACATATGGTGTTAGAGGTGGGATAGCACCACCTAGAGGCTCAGAGCAGTATTTATTTATTTTAACTTTTTGGAATTTTTGGGATAATTTTTTTTTTGAAAAAAAAATAAAAATGGGAAAGAAGAGCAGACAGCAGCAAAGGCAGGAAAAGCAGCAGCAGCTGAAGAAATGTAAGCTGCTGCAGCCACCGCTGGAGGACCCGGCCAGCCTCTTCCCCTGGTGTTCCTGGTGCGGGAAGGAGGACCATCGTTGGCGGTCCTGCCCAGACGTGCCACCAGAAAAGTGGTGTGGCCGGTGTGAGGAGGACGGCCACAACTGGGCAGGATGCCCCTACAACCAGGCCCAAGAAGAGGTGCCGTGTTCACCCCGGGCATCTGGGGCCACCCCACTACCTCCAGCACCACCACCTTCACCACTGTCCCAGGAGATCTGGGACTGGTTGATGCACCCTGAGGCAGACCTTGTCCACGATCTCCCCATAGTGGGGTGGGAGCCAGAGAGGGGTGAGCCGCCTTCCCGAGAGCCAGAGAGGGGTGAGCCGCCTTCCCGAGAGCCAGAGAGGGGTGAGCCGCCTTCCCGAGAGCCAGAGAGAGGTGAGGAGCTGCCGTCGCTCCCAGAGCCAGAGAGGGAGGAGGAGCTGCCATCCCCAGAGCCAGAGAGGGAGGAGCTGCTGTCCCCAGAGCCAGAGAGGGGTGAGGAGCTGCCGTCGCTCCCAGAGCCAGAGAGGGAGGAGGAGCTGCCGTCGCTCCCAGGCAAAGAGAGGGAGGAGGATCTGCCGTCGGCCCCAGAGCCAGAGAGGGGTGAGGAGCTGCCGTCGCTCCCAGAGCCAGAGAAGGGTGAGGAGGAAGCAGGTTGGTTTTTTGGGTGTTTGGAAAGTTTGAATCCAGTGAAGCCATTGCCCAGCCTGGAAATTGTTATTATTGTAAGTTTTGCTTTTTTGTCTTTCTTTTTGTGTTTAAAACATTTTGTTTTGGCCCTTGTGCCCTTTCATTTTTGTTTGTTTATAATAAAATAGTTATTTTTTTGAAATGCAGTCTGTCTCTGGGCCTCTATCCACTCAACAGCCTGCCACATGGCCCACGGGGACCCCGGCCACTAGAATCTCTATACATAAGAACATAAGAACATAAAGTTTACAAACGAAAGGAGGCAATTCAGCCCATCTTGCTCGTTTGGTTGTTAGTAGCTTATTGATCCCAAAATCTCATCAAGCAGCTTCTTGAAGGATCCCAGGGTGTCAGCTTCAACAACATTACTGGGGAGTTGATTCCAGACCCTCACAATTCTCTGTGTAAAAAAGTGCCTCCTATTTTCTGTTCTGAATGCCCCTTTGTCTAAACTCCATTTGTAACCCCTGGTCCTTGTTTCTTTTTTCAGGCTGAAAAAGTCCCTTGGGTCGACACTGTCAATACCTTTTAGAATTTTGAATGCTGGAATTAGGTCGCCACGTAGTCTTCTTTGTTCAAGACTGAACAGATTCAATTCTTTTAGCCTGTCTGCATATGACATGCCTTTTAAGCCCGGAATAATTCTGGTCGCTCTTCTTTGCACTCTTTCTAGAGCAGCAATATCTTTTTTATAGCGAGGTGACCAGAACTGCACACAATATTCAAGATGAGGTCTTACTAGTGCATTGTACAGTTTTAACATTACTTCCCTTGATTTAAACACTTTTCACAATGTATCCGAGCATCTTGTTAGCCTTTTTTATAGCTTCCCCACATTGTCTAGATGAAGACATTTCTGAGTCAACAAAAACTCCTAGGTCTTTTTCATAGTTTCCATCTCCAATTTCAGTATCTCCCATATGATATTTATAATGTACATTTTTATTTCCTGCGTGCAGTACCTTACACTTTTCTCTATTAAATGTCATTTGCCATGTGTCTGCCCAGTTCTGAATCTTGTCTAGATCATTTTGAATGACCTTTGCTGCTGCAACAGTGTTTGCCACTCCTCCTACTTTTGTGTCGTCTGCAAATTTAACAAGTTTGCTTACTATACCAGAATCTAAATCATTAATGTAGATTAGGAATAGCAGAGGACCTAATACTGATCCCTGTGGTACACCGCTGGTTACCACACTCCATTCTGAGGTTTTTCCTCTAATCAGTACTTTCTGTTTTCTACATGTTAACCACTCCCTAATCCATGTACATGTGTTTCCTTGAATCCCAATTGCGTTCAGTTTGAGAATTAATCTTTTGTGCTGGACTTTGTCAAAAGCTTTCTGGAAATCTAAATAAACCATGTCATATGCTTTGCAATTATCCATTATCGATGTTGCATCCTCAAAAAAATCAAGCAAGTTAGTTAGGCACGATCTCCCTTTCCTAAAACCATGTTGACTGTCTCCCAGGACCCTGTTACCATATAGGTAATTTTCCATTTTGGATCTTATTATAGTTTCCATAAGTTTGCATATAATAGAAGTCAGGCTTACTGGTCTGTAGTTACCTGGTTCAGTTTTGTTTCCCTTTTTGTGGATCGGTATTACGTTTGCAATTTTCCAGTCTGTTGGTACCACCCCTGTGTCAAGAGACTGCTGCATGATCTTGGTTAGCGGTTTGTAAATTACTTCTTTCATTTCTTTGAGTACTACTGGGAGGATCTCATCTGGCCCAGGGGATTTGTTTATTTTAAGAGCTCCTAGTCCCTTTAACACTTCTGCCTCAGTTATGCTAAAGTTATTTAAAACTGGATAGGAACTGGATGACATGTGGGGCATGTTGTCAGTATCTTCCTTTGTAAAAACTTGTGAAAAGTAATCATTTAACATATTTGCTATTTTTTTTTCTTCCTCTACGATTTTGCCATTTGTATCTCTTAAACATTTAATCTCCTCTTTGAATGTTGCTCCTATTATTATGCCCTTTGAATTTTTGTCTGTTATTCTGACCCATATTGATTCGGTTTTATTTTCTTTGTCCAGGTTTAACACCTGGGCTTCAAGACTGTTTCTTATGTATAGTGCTACCCCTCCTCCTTCTGTCCTGCCTGTCTTTCCTATACAGTGTATACCCACAAATATTATATTTGTCCCTATCACTCTCAGACAACCACGTTTCTGTAACACCTATCACATCATAGTTACCTGTTAGTGCAGTAGCTTCAAGTTCTAGAATTTTGTTTCTGATACTTCTAGCATTTAGATAAATACATTTAATGGTTGTCTTACCTGAGTTGTTGTTCTTGTTTTGATGCGGTCTCCCTTCTGTTTTTTTGTTGATTTCTCCCCCCTTCCTTTCTAGTTTAAATGCTTCTGAACCTGCTCGAGGATCTTTTCTCCGAGTAGACTGGTTCCCTTGTTATTTAAATGCAGTCCATCCCGTCTATACAGATAGTCCTCGTTGTAGAATGTGGTCCAATGATCAAGATAGGTGAAGCCTTCCCGTGTGCACCACGTCTTCAGCCATGCATTTTGATTAATTATTTCCAGCTGTCCATATGGTCCTTTGCAAGGTGCCGGTAGTATACCAGAAAATACCACAGTTTTGGTTTTCTCTTTTAATTTCCTTCCTAGCTCTCTGAATTTGTTTTGCAGGGATTTTGGTCTGTCTCTTCCAATGTTGTTTGTACCGATGTGGACGACTACTACCGGGTCGTCTCCTGTTCGTTCTAGGAGCCTGTCCACGTTTTCAGTGATGTGCTTGACCGAGGCTCCCGGAAGGCAGCACACTGTTGTAGTAAGGGGGTCCAAACTGCGAATTGAACTTGCTGTGTTTCTCAATATGGAGTCCCCAACAATCATGACCTCCCTTCTTTTTGCTGTCTGGTCAACACTGTCAATGGGGTCCTGAATGTTGTTCCTTTCATTCTCTTGTTGTTGGTTCTGCTCATCAAAATTCTGAAGTGACTCAAATCTGTTGGTTGTTTTGATTTCTGGTGGTTGTGTTTGACGAAGTTTCTTTTTTTCCCTGCTTCTGCCTACCTGAACCCAGCTGTTCTGACCTTCTATCTCCCTGGTGGCTTTCAGTCTGTTAGGGGTGATGCAGACTTCCATGAATTGTGGGTGTGCCAGTTCGTCAAGTTCCTGTTGCTGTCTCACTTCTTCCAGCTCCATTTCTAGCATACTTACTAGTTTATGCAAATCCTGGATCGCGCGGCACTTTACGCACACTTGGTTTAGCTCCGCTGGGTTTTCTCGGATTTCCCACATCAAGCAGGTGTCACAGATTACTGGCTTGAAGACCATGTTGAGGGTTTTTTTTGTAGTTTAGTTTCTTCTGCAGCTGTCAGCTGCTTTCAAACTGCTTCTAAACTACTCTGTACTTTTCCACACCTGTACTTCTCCCACTCACTGTCGCTTCCACTCGCTGTCGCTGGGAAGACTGCCTCGTTTAACTGCGTTGTTCTGCTGTGCTGTTGGCTCCTCCCCTCGCCCGTGTCTCAGAACGGCGCTGAATTTGAATCAGCTGCTCCGAGTTTCAGCTTGTTTGTTATCAGAAAAACACACGCGGCTGTTTGACTTTGAGCTGCTGTGTTTCCCCAATGTCCTCTGTTTTCTGATTAAAGCAATTCAAGATGTTCAATTTCTCCTTTCTGCTTCTAAACTGCTCTGTACTTTTCCACGCCTGTACTTCTCCCACTCGCTGTTGCTTCCACTTGCTGTCGCTTAGATTCCAATGTGGGAAGTAGCAACAGTACTTTATCACCTGGCCGAAAAGTCAGAATTCATGCTTCTTTGTTGTACTGTTGCTCCTGGCAATGCTGAGCTAGTTTGGGGTTTTCCTTTGCCAAACGACCAATCAATCCCAGACGATCTTTTAACATAATTACATACTTGACTATGTTTTTGGAATTTTTTGTTTGCTCCTCCCACCCTTCTTTCACAAGATCAAGGATACCCCAGGGTTGCCTCCCACACAGCTCAAAGGGAGAGAACCCGGTCGAGCTCTGAGGCACCTCTCTCACTGCAAATATCAGGTAGTGGAGGAGTTTAGCCCAGTGTTTCTGCTGTTGGTTGACAAACAGCTTCAGCAGCTGTTTTAAAGTCTGATTAAAACGTTCCACCAAACCATCCATCTGCGGGTGTTAACCAGAGGTTCGAATGGACTTAATTTGCAACAATTTATATAATTTTTTTTAAACATCATGACAAAGTTTGTTCCGTGATCAGTGAGGATTTCTTTTAGAATCCCTACTCTCGCTATAATATGAACTAGCTCTCGGGCAATTGCTGCAGCACTAGTGGATCTCAATGGTACTGCCTCTGGATATCTGGTCGCTTAGTCCACCACTACCAAAATATGCATATATCCAGAGTCAGACTGGCTCAGTGGACCCACTGTGTCCATAGCAATGTGTTCAAAGGGAACTGAGATCAGGGGCAGTGGGACCAGCGGGACCGGGCGAACCCTCCTGGCGCTAGTTGCTGGCATTCTGGACACTCCGCTACATATCGCGTCACCTCACTAAAAACTCCCATCCAATAAAACCAAGTCAATATTCGTTCCCGAGTCTTATCGCTACCTAAATGGCCCGAACATGTGACAATGTGAGCCAACCGTATGATCTCACATCGAAAAGACTGGGGAACGAGTAATTGTGTTACAATCTGGCTTGTGCTCATGGCTTGGGATACTCTATACAGTAAGTGTCCGACAATAATGTAATGAGGATATGTGAGTGGCCTGTTATCCTCTATATCCTTCCCCTCGATAGACCGAACCTGCCCCCAGATGTGTGCCAGCGAAGGGTCGTTCTTTTGCTCCAATGCTAGTTCCACATCTCAGTCCCAGAATTTCAGGATATCGAGCTGAGCTAAAGTAGCTTCAGCACTGGGGGCCTCAGTAGCCCGCCCCCGCAGGTCACACTGAGTCCTGATCCCCTTTCCGCAAATGTATCACAAATTGAATAACTGGGGTATTTCAGGGGTTAAATCACTCTGGGCCGCATATTTCAAAGCTGAATCTCACACAGGTGAAACCCCTCTATATCACCTTGTGAACAGGCTGGCTGTACGGATGATGTCAGGCCAGAAAGAATAACACAAGCAGGCAATACTGGGGATGAAACTGAGACACAATGACTGCACTCAGTGTTTTAATGAAACAAAAAGGTTTAAACAAAACAGCACACGGCACTTGATGCCAAATAAAATAGACGAACAAAACAACAAAACAGTAAACAAACAGTGGATGAACAGACAGCACGGTGAGTTAAATTATTTAGTTTTACTTCTCTTTTTTGTTTTCTCCTTCTCCCCACCTGTTCTCCATTCACCGAACACACAACCCCGAGTGAGTGAAAACATGTTGCTTTTATGCAGCTGTACCGAGACTCGATTTGCTAATCAATCATTTAATTGGAGTCTCTGTACAACTGCACGAGAATTAATAAAAGTGCAATTCCCTGTGCTCACATATTATTCTACCTGCATGTGAAGTGCTGTGCAATCCTCATGCCTAAATACAAACATACATTTTAAACACTCGTGCTCGTAGCACATATTTATATCCAGTGTATTTTATACATAAACACCAACATTAACACAATACATACAACATAAAACACTAATAAACACAAAGGGGCAGGACACTCCGCCACACACTTATATGTATTTATCCCGGCCCAAAAAGGATTTTGATACAAAACCAGCAAAAATCATACAATAATCCGGGACATCATCATTTGCAAAGACTGAAACTCAGTAAGAGTTTCCACGCGCATCCAATCTGCCGTAATGAGGTTCAAACTCAAACATATGACTATATATATGTGACCATATGAAACTATATGACTTAAGATCCAGAATTAAATTTAAGTATAACACATTACTAACTGTCATCAACTAAGAAAACATTTGTGTTTATTATTATTATTTATTCATTTAACTATTTAGCTGATACCTTTATCCAAGGTGACTTACAAGTATTACAATAGAAAATATAATATTCAGAAAAATTCAAGTTATTATTATTATTATTATTATTATTATTATTATTATTATTATTATTATTATTATTATAGTACTGCTATTATTATTAGTAGTAGCAGTGGTAGTACTAGTAGT
>NW_024473424.1:0-13753 GCF_017654505.1 Polyodon spathula | reverse complement strand
AATAATCCTACTGTACCAACCCTCCCAATTTCCTAGGACAGCCCTCTTTCTAGTTTGCATGTCCCTGTGTCCCCACAAGTTTAGTCAGATCTTATTTTTGTGTCGCTCATGGCTAGCTGTCCTGTTTTTCATGAACGTCTGTGTTTGTTCATAGGCTCGACTGCAATTAAGCAGCACCCTGATGAAGGTACATTTAAAGCTTACTGACCCAATTATCCACTGACACTTTGAGATGACAAGTTTGTACAATTGACCCTAAAACGAAAGACATGAATCTGTAAAGTAAGTGTTAAACCTTTGCTAAATTGATATTGTTGCTTAATTACCTTTAGGTAGCATGACAATACAATAGTAAAATGCACATTGAATCTTTATATTTACATTAGGTATTCTACATGGGAGATCAGATATATAGAATAACATGGAGAACAAAAGCTATAGCTCCCAGTGCTCTTCTAGACACTCTGTGCATAAAATATTAAACCGAGGTGAGGAAAAGATTTCATTGAAAGAAAACTGAAAACTCTTTGATTTAAACTGAGGCTGGGACCAAATCAAAACTTTGACCCACCCACTAATCGTAATTTACAAACCTGGTACTGATGGCGACTCTTGATTGTCAGGGATATTGCTTCTACTCCAGAGAGAACCCGTCATTAGTACTGGTCTTGTAATTTGCGATTAGCGGGTGGGTCAAAGTTATGATTTGGTCCAGGCCTTAATCCGAAGAAGAACTTGTGTTGAAAAGGTCATCGTTTTAATGCCTTTGTGGCAGGCTGGTGAGTGGATAGAGGCCCAGAGACAGACTGCAGTTCAAAAAAATACTAATTTTATTAGAAATAAACAAAAATAAAGGTGCACAAGGGCAAAATAACAGATATTCAAACACAAATAAAGCAAAAACAAAACTCACAAAAATAAAGGTTTCCAAGCTGGGCAATGCCTTCACTGGATTTCTCAAAACTCAAAACTCAAAACTCAAAACTCAAAACTCAAAACTCAAAACTCAAAACTCAAAACTCAACCTGCTTCCTCAGTTCCCTCCTCAAAGGAGAAGCAGAGGCCTCCTTTTATGTCAGGTGACTGGGCGCTGATTGATCGTTAATTAACCTAATCAACTAATCAACCCCAGCCACCTGGACATAATAAACCCAGGCAGGTAGGGGAAATTAACCCCATCCCTGCCAATTTAGAAAGGGCAGAGCTTTGAGGTACCACAGCCTTACATATGAAATACACGCACACTTGAGTTTATTACATTTTATTCTTACTGTGTGACATGTTTTAAGTTGAACCTTGTTACGGCAGACTGCATGAGCACAGATACTCTTACTGAGTTCATGTCTTTGCAAATGACGATGTCCCAGATTACTGGATTACTTCTTGCAGTTTTTGTATGGAAATCTGTTTTGGGCCGGGATAAATACAAATAGTGGTCATACAGGGGTTCCCTTCTGTGAGAATCAACTTTGATATAAGTGACCCAGATGATTTAATCCCCAAAATATCCCAATTACTTATTCGATTTGTGTTACATTTGTGGGATGCGACTAAGAAGTTGGCAGAATAAGAAGCCAACTTCAGTATCGTGTTTAACCACCGGTGTCTTAGTTACGGTTACCCGATTATATCAATATGTAAAAGACTTACATAAATAAAATACAATAAATAATAATAATAAAAATAATGTTTTTACTCTTTCAAGTTTTTAGTAAATTAGTTACAGGTATTTTTTGTGTAAATACTAGACAGCAGTTGACTAATATAATTATTTAAATGTCATTTATTTGAATTTATTATTTACATTATTTGTTTATTTTGGCACTGAAGCTGTGTTTTTATATTTGCTGATTTAGGAAGTCAAAAATATGGGAGAGAGGAAGTCAAAGTTTGTTACTAATACACTAGAGGTTTAGATTTCTCTTTGATCCATCGCAGTTGATGTGACTGGTTCGTACAAAAAGTAGGGTGAGATCCTTCAGAGAAATGAATTTTAAAAACAACATTGTCATTGTCCAAAGTTTGTTATAAGCCTGCTGAAAGTTTGTAAAAATGTTTCTAATCCTTTGGAAAATAAATAATTTCTAAAATATCAAACATTTGGTTTGCTTGCAAAAACTTTAAAGCTAAAAAATTAATTAATGATTCACAGAAACCTTTATTATTTTTGGAAAAGTGATTGTAGTTTTGTTCAAGATGCTTGGAAAAAACTAATTGAAGACTGTAGCAGGGGGAGATCTGTGCTGACTCTGCTGGCGTGTTCACAGTACTGCAGGAAGAGGGCGGCAGTTGTCCAACAACCGCCTGTGAGTCATGGCAGTGACACAGGGAGGTGGGAACGTGGGTGTGTGGACTTCCCCCCTCTCTGAATGGCTGAGAGGCGAGTCTTGGGAGATTGCTAACCCTATAAAAAAATGCTCTGCTGTTTCCTCAGGTCTGCCCTTTTAAACGCGCCGAGAGTGCGGAAGCGCTGGTCCACGACCGAGAACCAGTCGGAGAGAACGGAACGGAGGTTCAGAGCGAGACAGTGAGGGCTGGGAACCCTTGGGCAGACCCCTTAAAAGTATAGCTGAGCAGGCTAGTTAGCCGGCAGCGTAGGACGATGATCCAGGTCGCACAGGCAGCGGCGACCAAGATATCGCTGCAGAGTGCAGAACCTTTTCTTTATAGTTTTGTTACTGTTTTATTTTCCCTGTTTCTTTGTGCCTTCTGTTTTGAATTATTGTTTCGAAGCACCTGCAAGGGCGCCGGTATTGTGTACCCTCGCTTGGTATGCCCGTGGTTCTGTTTACCATCATTGGTAAATCAGACCAAGGACCCACAGCGCCATCTGCGGGCTAAAAAGAAATAAGGCACCCTGCAAAATAAAACTGGGCACCTGTGTGGTGTTTTCAAGTACACTTGTCTGTCTCCTGGTCAGTGAATTACCCACAACCCTTCCACAAAGACACAGTTGCCAGCATTGACAATTTACCAGATATTGACGTCGTTGATCTGAGGGAATCAGAATATGTATACGACAATGATGGCCTGTGTGGAGCTACTGACAACAGTCGCCATGTCATTCACATCTCGAGTGATACAGCAGGTGCAACAAGTGATGAGGAAGATTTCTATGAAAATAAATAAGGGAGTTTCCTCGGAATTTAAAATATGTCTTAATGCAAATGAATGGGATGCAATCAAACTCAGTTCAGATCAATGGTTAAAGGGCGAATGGACTGATATTTAAAACTATCAACCCTGTGTCCTGGCACTTAAATATAACAGGATTAAGAAGAGCAACTCAAAGAAGACTAATGCATGTTATTCTAGAGGTAAAGCACAATGCAAATTTGATGGATGCTGCATTTATGATTTTACCATTGAGAGGAACCAACAGCGGGAAACAATGTTTTTGTTGAAGTGGCTGGATCAGGACAGATACGGCATGAACAAATTGAGGTTCACAGCCGACACTTCAAAGGAAGTAAAAGGGATGAGGCAGCTGAAAAAGTTGATGATGATGGGTCAGCAAAATTCCATTATAAAAAGATGGAAACTGCAGATGAAAAAGTACTTCTAAGTGGAAATTTATCAGATGTAATAAATGTGGGTGTTTGGCAAAAAATAGTCAGAATTTCATGAACTAAATAATTTCTCAAAGGATAATATATTTGACATAATTGCAACCATTAACAGTTTTCGAGCCATAGACATTGATTCTCAAGTTTTGCCAGGCTATGTTCATACTTTTCCATTTTTCCTTTTGCAGTTCACCTGTATACATACTGAAGAGCAGCTAAAGCTAATAAACACAGTCTCAAAAATACAGAAATTAATGTACACATTGATGCAACTGGATCACTAGTTAAGCCAATAAACAAAAGGAGAAATGTGCGTTATTATGCCACAGTTATCAAGAACCCAAAACCAAACTCACCACAACTGGGCAGGTCAGTGGGTTGCTGAGGATTCAAAAGTTCTATGAAACAGTCTAATACAGTAGATATCCTTTAGAGGTTTTGAAGAGTCACTGCCCTTTGTGATTAAAACCAGAACAATTGTAGGATCTGAAATTTGTTTAATCGCTTATTTATTTTTTTAAGTAATTCGGTGAAATTGTGTAGGCCTACTGTTTATTATGAACAACATTACAAAACTATGCGCAATTTTCAATACAAAGACAACCATTTTGTGGCAACCTACATAAACATTCAAGGTGTGTCCATTATTTCTAAACCAAAACCAAAAACCTAAACGGTTTCAGTCACAAAGGACATTGGTTTTATTTGTGGTTCACAGCCCTGGTCCTGGGGACCCCAAGTATACTTATTATCAAAATAGTCTGGTTGCAGTATACTATTACAGTAGTACCATTAGTACTATCCTACATTGGCACAAGTATATTTTAGTACTGTATTGTGACAGGGATGGCTTTGTGGTGACATCAGGCCAGAATGCAGGAAGGAAGGAAACAAGTACTGCAAGGCAAAAGATGCTGTGGTGCTATTTATTTAAATAACAAAAAGAAAATAAATATTTAAACAAAACAGTGCTCACAGAGCAAAAACAAAAGTTTTAACAAAAGCTAAAATACCAAACACAATACTGCTTTGACCAGGCTGGGCAGTAGCCTTCACTGATCGTCCTTATTAATCTTACACACCTCTCTCGCTCGCTCCTCCAAACACCTACCCCAACCAAGGAGAACTGCAGGTTTATATTTCGTGGCCGAGGAGTTAACTAGCTAGTAATTATTCTATTACCCCTCGGCAAATTATTCTATTAACCCTCGGCCACAATCTGCATGAGTTTATTAATGTGGATGGGGCTTCCCATCCACGCTGCAACACAAGACAATAACAAACGGCTACGCCATCACATAAATAAGAACATAAAGTTTACAAACGAGAGGATTGCCAAAGTGTCTCCTATTTTCTGTTCTGAATGCCCCTTTGTCTAATCTCCATTTGTGACCCCTGGTCCTTGTTTCTTTTTTCAGGTCAAAAAAGTCCATTGGATCGACATTGTCAATACCTTTTAGAATTTTGAATGCTTGAATTAGGTTGCCGCGTAGTCTTCTTTGTTCAAGACTGAGTAGATTCAATTATTTTAGCCTGTCTGCATATGACATGCCTTTTAAGCCCGGAATAATTCTGGTCGCTCTTCTTTGCACTCTTTCTAGAGCAGCAATATCTTTTTTATAGCGAGGTGACCAGAACTGCACACAATATTCAAGATGAGGTCTTACTAGTGCATTGTACAGTTTTAACATTACTTCCCTTGATTTAAATTCAACACTTTTCACAATGTATCCGAGCATCTTGTTAGCCTTTTTTATAGCTTCCCCACATTGTCTAGATGAAGACATTTCTGAGTCAACAAAAACTCCTAGGTCTTTTTCATAGATTCCTTCTCCAATTTCAATATCTCCCATATGATATTTATAATGTACATTTTTATTTCCTGCGTGCAGTACCTTACACTTTTCTCTATTAAATGTCATTTGCCATGTGTCTGCCCAGTTCTGAATCTTGTCTAGATCATTTTGAATGACCTTTGCTGCTGCAACAGTGTTTGCCACTCCTCCTACTTTTGTGACGTCTGCAAATTTAACAAGTTTGCTTACTATACCAGAATCTAAATCATTAATGTCGATTAGGAATAGCAGAGGACCTAATACTGATCCCTGTGGTACACCACTGGTTACCACACTCCATTCTGAGGTTTTTTCTCTAATAAGTACTTTCTGTTTTCTACATGTTAACCACTCCCTAATCCATGTACATGCGTTTCCTTGAATCGCTACTACGTTCAGTTTGAGAATTAATCTTTTATGTGGGACTTTGTCAAAGGCTTTCTGGATATCTAATCAAACCATGTCATATGCTTTGCAATTATCCATTATCAATGTTGCATCCTCAAAAAAATCGAGCAGGTTAGTTAGACACAATCTCCCTTTACTAAAACCATGTTGACTGTTACCAAATAGGTAATTTTCCATTTTGGATCTTATTATAGTTTCCATAAGTTTGCATATAATAGAAGTCAGGCTTATTGGTCTGTAGTTACCTGGTTCAGTTTTGTTTCCCTTTTTGCGGATTGGTATTACATTTGCAATTTTCCAGTCTGTCGGTACAACCCCTGTGTCAAGAGACTGTTGTATAATCTTGGTTAGCAGTTTGTAAATAACTTCTTTCATTTCTTTGAGTATTATTGGGAGGATCTCATCCGGCCCAGGGGATTTGTTTATTTTAAGAGCTCCCAGTCCTTTTAACACTTCTGTCTCAGTTATGCTGAAGTTATTTAAAACTGGATAGGAACAGGAATACAATAAATAAGTCATTATACAAAGTAAATTCAAAATATGCACAGGGGCGGTGAGTACCTAGGTTCTTAAATAAATACAAAATAAAAACAAAACAATAACGTTGTGGACAGCACCTTGAGTGTCCTCCACATACAAAAACAAACACATGACCCCTTTTCAAGCACAGGGCTTTTCAAGCCCCCCCCCCCCCTTGTGCGCAGCACATTTGGTTCCATCGACCACCTCGCCAGTCTCAAAGTCCCAGAAGAGGGAAAGCCAGCTGTCCACGGTGGCTGCCATGTTGAGAGGTCCGTCACCGCCCCAGTTCTTCGTGGCTGGTAGCTCCCTCTTCCGGGGCTTCAGCCACACAATCTCCCACAGTGAAACTGCTGCAAGGGAAGGTGGTCTCCTGGGGCTGCTAAGGACCGCCAGCATCCTGAGCTGGTCCTTCTAGTGATGCAGGGAGAGGCAGATCCTGCTTCTCTCCCTCTGTTGATGGTGGAGATAGAGGCAGCTCCTGCTGCTCTACTCCTGTCAGTGGTGGAGGCATAGGCAGCTCCTGCTTTCTGGCTGTGAAGGTGGCAGAGGCTCCTCCCCTTCTGTTTTTGAAGGCAGCAGGGGGTCCTCCCCTTCTGGCTGCAGGTCTTTCTCTGCTGTGGATGGTCGAGGCGGAACCAGCAGGCACTCTCCCTCTGCTGGTGGAGGTGGGAGCAGCAAGCAGCAAGCAGCAAGCAGCAAGCATTCCCCCCCTCTTTTGGGCTGTGGACGTTCAGGCTCAAGAGGAAGGAGTCGGTGCATCCACAGCCCAAGAAGGAGGAGGCCCTGTATCCACAGCCCAAGGCCTCCTCCCTCTTGGGCTGTGGACACTCTCGCTCCCCCTGTCTGGGCGCTGGTAGCTTGTACTCCCCCTGTCTGGGTGCTGGCGAGCTGACATAGGGGCATCCCAACCAGTCGTGTCCCCTTTCCTCACATCGCCCGCACCAGCTAAGTGGCACCTCGGAGCAGACCCTCCAGCAGGGATCCTCCTTCGTGCTCCAGGTGCACCTGGCCAGCTGGTTCTCTAGCTCCTCTGGCCGCTGTTGCTGCTGAAGTGGTGGAAACAGCAGTGTACCTCCCCCTGCTGGTGGTGGCTGTTGAATTAAAATGACATTACAGTACAGTATTTTACTGTCAGGACTACCACTGCATTTAAAGATCGGTGGCTTACTTATTTTCTGTTGCGATGCAAATCTCAGTTTTTCATTAAACGGAGATGTGAAGCGTTGTAATCCCATCCCCCTCCTCACCGCACCACACAATCTACATGCATTACACACAATAACACTGCTGTACTCAGTATGTATTCAATGAATGTGTATTCACTTTATTGAAACACATTTTCACTAACAGTGAACACAAAAAACATACCTGCACAATGCAGTGGCGTAGTGTGGCAAAGTGGCTGGTAAGGGAAACAAGTGTAGCAGTGATGCAATGCAGGAGTGACAGGCAGATAACGGTATTTCAGTGAGAAAAAGGGTGCTTTAATTATAATCCAGGTCTGGTGACCGTAAAATAATAAATCCCCGTCTATACACAACATTGTGTAAAGCGCGGGGATAACAAAAACAGGGCACAGTCCCGAACCAAAACACAAGACGCGGTCGCCAGTCCTGGGTGCGTGCAGACGTGCAGGTGCTCGGTGCAGACACAGCTTGTGTGGTGTATAGTGGTGCTCCGGATCGTGCTGACCCTGGCGACAGCTCCGGAGGTGTGCTTAACTGTCTAGTGCTGAATACAAAAAACAGACAGTTACACGGACAGACACAACAATACAAAACACGAACACGATCCACTCTGAGAGCTCCTCTCTCAGTCCTTCTCTCTCTCCAATCATTTAACCCAAACGAAGGAAAAGATCAGCGTTACCCTGGCCCCTATATGTAATCCTGCATGATATCTAGGTAAACGGCTGTAGCTGCCTTATTACTTGCAGCTGCTTCTCGTTTACCTTTCAAATCAATACGGTCTTACAACAGAGTCACGCTTCTTTCCAGGCTGACCCACTTCCCTGACCCGGAAACGAACTGTCAGGCCAGCCCTTCCAGATACTTCTCCTCTCGTTCTTTAGCGCCCTCACAGGTCGGGAGGAAGATTCATCACCAGAACTCATCTTTCCGTCACACGTAGTCACGTTTGAATACAAACATTGCAGTGTTTCCTGTATCACTGCACCATGCACGCTGCGTACACGCCTCATCACGCGAGATGTGATCAAATTCAAATTAAAAAGCAGCTTTATTGGCTGTACACATCATTGCACTTGAACAAGTACCATATTACATGTAGTCAGTTTGCTCCGAAATGATTCTTATAAGTGGTACGCTTGATTGTTACAAGCGGATTATTTTACATTAGTTGGTACAGGAATCATTTGGTCCCAGTGGTTTTGATCATTTTGGTCATGCAGTTGATTCTTATATCAGTGATTCTTATAAACGGACTGCATTGTACTAATTAATTATTTACTTGAACCTCGCCATGTGAACTAATTTGTGTAATCCCCGTGCTCACATACTTTTACATAGTGTTTGTGCAATCACCGTGCCTAAATACAACTATATATTTTAAATCACTCGTGCTACATAGATTTTTTTTAAATCACTTGCCATTTATATCCCATGCATATCCATATATAAATACAGTGAGCACGTTATATCCTGAGGTGTCAGCAATATCTGGGCGGAGAGTGAACATTAACGTGAGTGTCCACATTGTGGTGTGTAGAATGTGAGGTCCACAAATACGGTATCTTGGTGCAGGCACTTTCACCACAGATTGGTAACCATATTTTAGCAGAACAAAGAAATTAGGTTCTTGCTGAATTTAGGGATATATATATATATATATATATATATATATATATATATATATATATATATATATATATATATAATAATATATATACTTATGTTTCGATAAAAACTTGATTGCCATACTGGGTGTGACTCTTCTTCCACAGGGAAGAAGTATGTAATCAGGCACATGTATTTTACATAAAAGAAGATCACAGTTCAGTATGATGAACCACGCTTTATCTTTTCTTTTGGACTACACTCACATCGGTAAGAACATCAAACTATCTACAGTTGCTCATCGCTGCTATAGACTTACTGTGCTATACAGCAAATAAGAGTGATAGAAGTGTGGTAGCAAACTTCTCACACTGAGAACAAAATGACTTATTGGAGTTCTAGGAGTATAAAAGAAGCTTTCCAAATGATTTCAAGCACCGTGAAACTTGAAGAAGGGAACTGTATACAAATGAAATGAGGCTGAAGCTCTGTGCTCTTTAATAATGAACTGATTGAAAATGTGTTCCAGAGGAGAAATCCAGCTGCCAGGAACAAGTGATCTACAAAATACAGACATGAATGAGACACAAATGACACATGATCTTGTCAGGTAAATCCATCTCTGATGACCTTACATACAATACAGTATATACTTCTCTCCAGAGAAATGTTTGGCAATATAACTTCTGTGACATGTGTTTTCTCTCCAGTGCACTTCTTGAAGGTGGACCCGCAGTCGCAGTTTTGCTTGCTTTCACAATCGGAGGCGCACTTGCTGGTGCAGTCGCAGCTGCACTCGAAGGCACAATCAGACGTGGATTTGGATTGACTGGCGCAGGAATGACCATCAGTTGCAGTTTAACAGGCATACTCGGTGGCTCAGTGGGGGCCATAGTTGGATGCATGCTGACACACATGGTGACAGATTCTACCACGGTCGGAGGCGCTGTCGGAGGCATAATGACACTCGCATTCACAGCTGCTGGTGCTACCGTGGTCTGGGGCTTTATCGGTCTCATAATCGGAGCCACTTTCAGAGGCATGCTGACTCTCACAGTCACAGTTACAGGTGCTGCTTCGGTCGGAGGCGCAATCGGATTCATATTCGGAAGTGCAGTCGGAGGCATACTAACTCTCGCAGTCATAGCTACAGGTGCTGCTGCAGTCGGAGGCGTAATCGGACACAGACTCGGAAGCGCAGTCGGAGGCACAGTCGGAGGCACAGTCGGAGGCACAGTCGGACACGCTGTCAGAGGTGCAATCAGAGGTGCAGTCGGTGGCATACTGACACTCACAGTCACAGTTACAGGTGCTGCTGCGGTTGGAGGTGCAATCGGATTCATATTCGGAAGCCCAGTTGGAGGCATGCTGACACTTACAGCTGCAGGTGCTACCGCTGTTGGAGGAAGAGCAGTGGCACTCAGAGACCCAGATGCAGTGGCACTCAGAGATCCAGGTGCAGTGGCACTCAGAGGCACACTGAGAGACACAGATGCAGTCGAATTCTCATTCAGACTCGTGTTAGTTGGAGTCATATTCCTCGCTGCAGCATCTTTGTTTCTTTACATTATCTTGTAAGTTATGTTTATTAATTTTTTTATTAATTGCAAAATGTATTTTATCATGATTATAATCCTCTTCTATATCTGTTTATATGCACAGCTGAGAATAGAGAGGTTTAGCAGCATTATGGAAACTGTTTCTCCAGAGAAGAAATCCAGCTAACTGGGGGCTGAGTGAGTGATGAGGTGATTTAGTAGAAACAGACATGAACAGGACTGTCTCCAAGGAGAGTTAGGAACAGTAAAGAGCTTGATCCAGTTTAATATTAAACACTCCAGATGACTCAAGTGCAGCTTTACCAGCAGGACCAGTTCAACCAGACTCCCAGTAACTGGAGGGAGGGGGTGTGGGTGGGGGCTTCATCTTCTCAGGGGAGGTTGTGTTTTTAATGAACAGCAACATGATTACACTGTGTAACAAAATTTATTTATTTTTTGTTCCTGGGTAGTAAGTGTTATTTCCTAATTGCTTATGCCTTAAAAGTATAGAACATGGCTATTATTTCCCACAAACTTTGCTTTTGTGACCAGGACAGTGATATTTCAAAATATCACTATTTCCAATGGGAAAATGGGAAAATGTGTGTCTTTTCGTTCACCTAAAGTCAGAAAAAAACAACATATGAATCCAAATTAACATGTATTTATACTAAAGAAATACAAAGATGACCACAAAAGATTTAGAAGTGAGTAGTAAATACAGTATAATTGTAAATCTCGAAAAAATACTCACTTCTAAATCTTTTGTGGTCATCTTTGTATTTCTTTAGTATAAATACATGTTATTTGGATTCATATGTTGTTTTTTTCTGACTTTAGGTGAACGAAAAGACACAAATTTGCCCATTTCCCCATTGGAAATAGTGATATTTTGAAATATCACTGTCCTGGTCACAAAAGCAAAGTTTGTGGAGAATAATAGCCATGTTCTATACTTTTGAGGCATAAGCAATTAGGAAATAACACTTACTACCCAGGAACAAAAACTGTGTTACATAGTGTTATTAATGATGAGGATTACTGATGTGTGTGTGATTCTCTAAACAGTGGGGATGAGCAGGAGGAGGAACTGAGAGAGATGGAGGAGAGACGGAGGAAGTGGGCAATGAAGAATTGGCTCAGAGTGATAGAGGAGACACTGAAGAGAGAGATGGAGGAGAAACTGAAACAGATGAACTGGTGGAGGAGGATAGAGATGAAGAGCAAACTTAGGAAAGAGCTCGAGGAGAAACTGAGTGAGATCAGGAAGACACTGGAGGTGGAGACGTCAAGTGAGATAAAGACAATGTGGAAGAAGATGGAGAAGAAACTGAGGCAGCTGCAGGAGGAACGGATGAGGAACGTAAAGGAGGAACTGAAGAGGTTTGTTATTTATTTGAAAATACAGAGAAAATGTAAATTTCCATTCGACACCTCACTCCTGACCAGGTCACACTGTCACGTGAGTCTGGCAGCTAGGGTTCTCCAGACCAGCTCAAAGGCAGGTCATAAAAATGATAGGAACGCCACATCAACATTGCTGTTTCCTCACAGTAAACAGTGGTCTAGATATATTTTTTAAAATAATAATTACTTTTGCCTTTCTGAGCTGAACAAGCAAATGAAAACTGAAGTTTATCATCAATGATTTCCCCACATAAATACAAAGAGAAGTACACCTGTTACACTCAACCTTACAAAGGTTAGACATAATAATAATAATAGACAAGGACATTTTTACATTTCACAATGTGAGCAAAATAATTTACACAAACACCAAAATAACATTTTATTTCAGCTTTTAAAATGTATACATTTTCAATTCTGATACACTACTGGGGTCGTATTCACAAAGCTGATTTAAGTCTAAGAAATTCATAAGTCATCAATTTGGACTTAAGTCTTATTCACAAACGAGTCGTAATGGAATTTTGGTCGTAAGTAAGGTCTTAACTTTAGGACTACCCTGGATTAAGTCCAGATCTGCCATTGAAACAACTTTTTTTTTTTTTCTGCCATGGCTCGACAGGTGATAGATGATTTATTTATTTATTTATTTATTATTTATCCAGATGACAATTGCTCTAAGCGTGTTTTTGTAGACAGGGGAACCCTGTTGTAATTTTCTAGCGAAACTGAATTGAGAAGCCAATACCATTTTAAGAGATGGTCAATTGACACCCTAACAAATATTTCACATACCGATCTATCACCATGAACTAACGCAAGCAGTGCAATTCCAGGTTTGTTACAGGTGATTTTTCTATTACAGTATTAAATATGTCATTGCAATGTAGATCATACCATTAACATTATAACTATAATTAGGGTTATAAATCTATGTTTCATTTATAACAAGCATCAACAAAAGCACGGCTTGAGAGGAATGCAGACTTCATCAGCAGAGGTAGAAACACACAAAGTAATACCAGCTCCTTTATAATTTTGTGTTTGTTATCTATAGCGGGTTTTTTTTATTTCTCAGTACTAGATTATCAAAAATGTATTTTGACGTTTTATTTTTACTTTCCACAGCTATAATACAAACAAACAAATCTACAGCCTGTGTTCCCTTATTCCAGTGTCTACTGTTTCTTCACCTGTTTTCTCCTCTGCCTGACTACTCCATTACCATAAACTATATCGTGTTTATAAAAGTGCTTGCATCCACTCATTAAAAACCAAGAATGTTTTTCTTAAAGGGATACACATCTAAAAGCATATATATATATATATATATATATATATATATATATATATATATATATATATATATATATAGTTCTGGAAAAAATTAAGAGACCACTGCAAAATTATCAGTTTCTCTGGTTTTACTATTTATAGGTATGTGTTTGGGTAAAATGAACATTTTTGTTTTATTCTATAAACTACTGACAACATTTCTCCCAAATTCCAAATAAAAATATTGTCATTTAGAGCATTTATTTGCAGAAAATGACAACTGGTCAAAATAACAAAAAAGATGCAGTGTTGTCAGACCTCGAATAATGCAAAGAAAATAAGTTCATGTTCATTTTTAAACAACACAATACTAATTTTTTAACTTAGGAAGCGTTCAGAAATCA
>NW_024473423.1:0-3000 GCF_017654505.1 Polyodon spathula | reverse complement strand
ATATTTGATGGAATAACCCTGATTTTCAAGGACAGCTTTCATGCGTCTTGGCATGCTCTCCACCAGTCTTTCACACTGATGTTGGGTGACTTTATGCCACTACTGGCGCAAAAATTCAAGCAGCTCAGCTTTGTTTGATGGCTTGTGACCATCCGTCTTCCTCTTGATCACATTCCAGAGGTTTTCAATGGGGTTCAGGGTCTGGAGATTGGGCTGGCCATGACAGGGTCTTGATCTGGTGGTCCTCCATCCACACCTTGATTGACCTGGCTGTGTGGCATGGAGCATTGTCCTGCTGGAAAAACCAATCCTCAGAGTTGGGGAACATTGTCAGGGCAGAAGGAAACATCAGTTTGCTAATAAACGTACGCCACGGTGTTTAAAGAGCACTTCCATTGTATCGTGGGTAATTAAAGAGACAGACACCTGTTTGAAAGAACAACACAGACTCCGGCTGAAAAGGTCAGAATACATCACATTTGGTACCAGAAGTGGGGCTCTGTTTTTTTTTGAGTGAGAACCCCTCAACATGGAAGAGTTACTTAAAACAGTTCTACAGGCAACGGCAGCGCAACGGCAGCGCAGCAGCATGCCACAGCGGCTTTACAGGAGCATACCAAAGTCCTGGCAGAACAAGCAGCACAGGATCGTCAAGAATGGAGACAACTATGGAGCCAGATGAATTCTGGAGACCGGGTGGGAGCAGCTTCTGAGGGACCACGTCCTATACGAGCTAGTCATGTTTTACAGAAAATGAACCCAGCAGATGACGTGGAAGCTTACCTTTTGGCTTTCGAAAGGACCGCCGAGCGAGAGGCTTGGCCACCTGAACAGTGGGCAGGCATTGTTGCGCCGTTTTTGAGTGGAGAGGCTCAAAAAGCTTATTTTGATTTGGAGCTAACAGAAGCAGCTAATTATAATCTTCTGAAAGCTGAGATTTTAGCAAGAGCAGGGGGTCACCACAGCGGTGAGGGCTCAACGCTTTCACTCTTGGAAATATGAAGATGGAAAAGCACCAAGGTCACAGCTATTTGACTTAATCCAATTATCCCGTAGGTGGCTTCAACCCGAGAAGAATAGCTTAGCGTGGGTTGTGGAAATACTGGTCCTGGACCATTATCTAAGAAGCCTTCCAGTGGGTTTACGAAAATGGGTGGCACAGGGCAGTTCAAACACTGCAGATGAACTAATCACTCTGGTCGAGCGCCAACTCACTGCCCTGGAAATTGCCCAGCCCACATCTCGTTTTGCCAAAAGCAACTGGTGCCCCTCAAGCCCAAAACAATGCACCGCCGAGAATCCCAGTAAGAATGTGTGGGAAAAAGGGGGCGCTGAAGAGCGGTATAGAACTGTGAAGGGACCTTGGGCAGGGGAGAATAAATTGTTTGATGAAATGCAGAGTTTTCCATATAACATTGTGCAATGTTTTAAATGTAATGGTTGGGGGCACATTGCCAGAAATTGTCCCGAAAGGGAGAAGGTAGAGTCAATGGACTGTCATGTGGTTACTACGGTAAATAACTTATTTTCCTGCAGTTCACTAAAAACAGAGTATGTGTTTGCTGTTAAAATAGGGGATAAAAGCACAGTAGCTTTATTAGATTCAGGCTGTGGACAGAGCTTGATATCCTCTGACTTGGTGGGGGAACACTTTTCTATAGACCAGGCGGAGGTACGAATAATGTGCATTCACGGTGATATTAAAACCTACCCAGCCACCACCGTAAATCTAAAAATAGGTTCCCAGGAAGAAAAGTTAAAAGTGGGGCTGTTACCTAGGCTTCCTTATCCAATGATTGTAGGTCATGATTGTACCGAATTTGCTCGCTTAGTACAGTTACGAGAGGTTTTTGTTGCCAGTAAGGAGTCGGGGCCATCTAGTGGCCAGGACCAAGAATTGTCTGAGTTGTTTCCGTTTGACGAAGAGGTACTAGCTGAACCTGGAAAAACTAGGAAGACACGAAGTCAAAAGTGTAGGACCCAAGCTAAGCCGCAAAGGCTCCCTGGGGGGACGTATACAAGCAAAAGTACAGATCCCCAAAAGCGTGCAGGGCAGCCTAACAGGGAATCTGAGTCACGGGGAAGTTTAGAAGATAACCTCCCCGAAATGTGGGAGGAGCTAGCAGTGTCTCCTTTTGACTCAAACGAGAACAAGTAGAAGATAAAAACTTACAATATGCCTTTAATCAAGCTGTGGTACCGGACGAATGTTATTGGGAAAATAGGGACACTGTAACTGTACCACATTTCATTGTTAAAAATGATCTCTTGTATCGGGTCACTAGAACTGAATGTGGGGAGTGGTTAGAACAGTTACTGGGGCCAAGTAAGTTTAGAAGTTTAATACTACAGCTGGCACACAGCCATCTGTTAGGAGGGCATTTAGGCACACAGAAAACCAGAGACCGGGTAATGATGCGGTTTCATTGGCCGGGAGTCTATGAAGAACATAAGAAAGTTTACAAACGAGAGGAGGCCATTCGGCCCATCTTGCTCGTTTGGTTGTTAGTAGCTTATTGATCCCAAAATCTCATCAAGCAGCTTCTTGAAGGATCCCAGGGTGTCAGCTTCAACAACATTACTGGGGAGTTGATTCCAGACCCTCACAATTCTCTGTGTAAAAAAGTGTCTCCTATTTTCTGTTCTGAATGCCCCTTTTTCTAAACTCCATTTGTGACCCCTGGTCCTTGTTTCTTTTTTCAGGCTGAAAAAGTCCCTTGGGTCGACACTGTCAATACCTTTTAGAATTTTGAATGCTTGAATTAGGTCGCCACGTAGTCTTCTTTGTTCAAGACTGAACAGATTCAATTCTTTTAGTCTGTCTGCATATGACATGCCTTTTAAGCCCGGAATAATTCTGGTCACTCTTCTTTGCACTCTTTCTAGAGCAGCAATATCTTTTTTATAGCGAGGTGACCAGAACTGAACACAATATTCAAGATGAGGTCTTACTAGTGCATTGTACATTTTTAACATTACTTCCCTTGATTTAAATTCAAC
>NW_024473422.1:0-1000 GCF_017654505.1 Polyodon spathula | reverse complement strand
ACTTTTCACAATGTATCCGAGCATCTTGTTAGCCTTTTTTATAGCTTCCCCACATTGTCTAGATGAAGACATTTCTGAGTCAACAAAAACTCCTAGGTCTTTTTCATAGATTCCTTCTCCAATTTCAATATCTCCCATATGATATTTATAATGTACATTTTTATTTCCTGCGTGCAGTACCTTACACTTTTCTCTATTAAATGTCATTTGCCATGTGTCTGCCCAGTTCTGAATCTTGTCTAGATCATTTTGAATGACCTTTGCTGCTGCAACAGTGTTTGCCACTCCTCCTACTTTTGTGTCGTCTGCAAATTTAACAAGTTTGCTTACTATACCAGAATCTAAATCATTAATGTAGATTAGGAATAGCAGAGGACCTAATACTGATCCCTGTGGTACACCGCTGGTTACCACACTCCATTCTGAGGTTTTTCCTCTAATCAGTACTTTCTGTTTTCTACATGTTAACCACTCCCTAATCCATGTACATGTGTTTCCTTGAATCCCAACTGCGTTCAGTTTGAGAATTAATCTTTTGTGCGGGACTTTGTCAAAAGCTTTCTGGAAATCTAAATAAACCATGTCATATGCTTTGCAATTATCCATTATCGATGTTGCATCCTCAAAAAAATCAAGCAAGTTAGTTAGACACGATCTCCCTTTCCTAAAACCATGTTGACTGTCTCCCAGTACCCTGTTACCATATAGGTAATTTTCCATTTTGGATCTTATTATAGTTTCCATAAGTTTGCATATAATAGAAGTCAGGCTTACTGGTCTGTAGTTACCTGGTTCAGTTTTGTTTCCCTTTTTGTGGATCGGTATTACGTTTGCAATTTTCCAGTCTGTCGGTACCACCCCTGTGTCAAGAGACTGCTGCATGATCTTGGTTAGCGGTTTGTAAATTACTTCTTTCATTTCTTTGAGTACTACTGGGAGGATCTCATCCGGCCCAGGGGATTTGTTTATTTTAAGAGCTCCTAGTCCCTTTAACACTTCT
>NW_024473421.1:0-1247 GCF_017654505.1 Polyodon spathula | reverse complement strand
GCCTCAGTTATGCTAAAGTTATTTAAAACTGGATAGGAACTGGATGACATGTGGGGCATGTTGTCAGTATCTTCCTTTGTAAAAACTTGTGAAAAGTAATCATTTAACATATTTGCTATTTTTTTTTCTTCCTCTACGATTTTGCCATTTGTATCTCTTAAACATTTAATCTCCTCTTTGAATGTTCTCTTGCTGTTGTAATATTGGAAAAAACATTTTGGAATTGGTTTTAGCTCCCTTAGCAATGTTTATTTCTATTTCTCTCTTGGCCTTTCTAACTTCCTTTTTGACTTGCGTTTGCAGTTCTGTGTACTCTTTCTGCGTACTTTCTTTTTGGTCCCTTTTTAATGCTCTGTAAAGTGCCTTTTTTCGCTGAATATTTTTTTTAATTGATCTATTAAACCATCTTGGCAATTTAGTTTTACATTTAGATTTGTCTACTTTAGGGATATAATTGTTTTGCGCCTCTAGTACTACATTTTTGAAGAACAACCATTCTGTGGGTGTTTTCTCTATTTTACTCCAATCTACTTCTGTTAGTCTCTGTTTCATACCTTCATAGTTTGCTTTTCTAAAATTGTAAACCTTAGCTTTAGTCTTTACTTTTGGGGATTTAAAAAACACTTCAAATGAGACCATGTTGTGGTCTGAGTTTGCCAGTGGTTCTCTGACCTCTGTTTTAGACAAATAAAGATGTAGTGCGGTTTTGTATAGCTTGCCCAGAATGTCAACTGGTCGCTGGCAGGAAACCTACTCGAGCCCCGCTAGTCCCGTTACCTGTCATAGACGTGCCATTTGAGAGAGTGGGAATGGACTTAATTGGGCCCCTGGAAAAGTCTAAAACAGGGTTCCAGTACATTCTGGTCATTGTGGATTATGCCACTAGATACCCCGAGGCTATACCGTTAAGGAATACTAATTCAATGAACATAGCACAAGCGCTGATACAGGTCTTTTCTAGGGTCGGTTTCCCTAAAGAGATCCTTACCGACCAAGGGACCCCCTTTATGTCCACAGTTATGAAAGAAATGTGTAAGTTGTGCAAAGTAAAAAAAATTACTAACTCTGTTCACCACCCACAAATGGATGGTTTGGTGGAACAGTTTAATAAAACGTTAAAACAAATGATAAAAAAGGTAATGCACATAGATGGCAAAGACTGGGATAGTTTTCTTCCTTATCTTATGTTCGCTATCAGAGAGGTTCCTCAAGCGTTGACTGGGTTTTCCCCGTTTGAATTGTTGTAT
>NW_024473420.1:0-1000 GCF_017654505.1 Polyodon spathula | reverse complement strand
GGGAGACAGCCGAGGGGAATCTTAGATGTTGTCAAAGAAGTGTGGGAGGGGACACCACCTAGAGGGGACAATCTGGTTGAGTATGTATTAAAAATGAGAGATAGAATAGAAAAGGTCAGCAGGCTGGTGAATGAAAATCTGGTCAGAGCACAAGAACTACAAAAGACGTCGTATAACGCCGGTGCTCGTTTAAGAGAGTTTAAAGTTGGAGACAAAGTGTTAGTTGTGCTGCCTTCACATGCACACAAGTTTTTGGCTAAATGGCAGGGACCTTTCCAAATAGTGGAGAAGTTAAGCAATGTAAACTATAAGGTGTGCCAGACAGGGAAAAGGAAACCATACCAGATTTACCATGTCAATCTGCTGAAACCGTGGGTAGACAGGGAACCTTTAGTAGGCACAGTACAGTATGAAGAGTTAGAACTGGGTCCTGAGTTGCCGGGCACGACAAGTGTAACTGAAATAAAAATTGGTAAACACTTGACTGCGTACTAAAATTAAAGAACTAATTAATAGATATGACGACGTGTTCTCAGACTTGCCAGGGAGAACTAATCTTATATCCCATAATATTATTACCCCTGTGGGAGCCCGAGTCAGAATGAAACCATTTCGAATTCCAGAGTCAAAACAGGGTGATCTGGCTAAAGAAATAAAAACGATGTTGGAATTACAAGTAATTGAGGAATCAAATAGTGACTGGTGCAGCCCGGTGTTGATGGTGCCAAAACCTGATGGAACTATAAGGTTTTGTATGGATTTCAGAAAAGTGAATGAAATATCAAAATCTGATGCATACCCAATGCCGAGGGTGGATGAATTGCTAGAAAGGTTGGGAAAAGCCAAGTATATTACCACACTCGACTTGACCATAGGCTATTGGCAGGTGCCGTTGTCACCAGAGTCGAAAGAAAAAACAGCATTTGTAACTCCACAGGGTTTGTTCCAATTTACAGTGTTGCCTTTTGGTCTGCATGGCGCACCGGCCACATTTCAAAGG
>NW_024473419.1:0-2000 GCF_017654505.1 Polyodon spathula | reverse complement strand
CTTATGAACAGGATACTCAGGCCACATAGTCACTATGCAGGAGTTTATCTTGATGATGTGGTCATTTTTAGCCTTGATTGGGAGTCTCATGTATACAAAGTGGAAGCGGTATTGAGATCGTTAAGGGAAGCAGGCTTAACAGCTAATAAAAAGAAGTGTGCATTCGCTCTGCAGGAGACAAAATATCTGGGGTTTTCACTCGGACGTGGCTTAATTAGACCACAACAAAGCAAAATTGAAGCTGTTTTGTCTTGTGCCCGTCCAGTGAACAAAAAACAAGTCCGAGCCTTTCTCGGACTTATTGGCTATTATCGCCGGTTCATTGAAAACTTTGCCTCAAGAGCTGTGCCCTTAACGGAACTCACTAAAGCCTCCGCGTCTAACATGGTAAAATGGTCAGCAGAGGCTGAAAGGGCATTTTTAGACTTGAAATCAGCACTGTGCTCTGAGCCTGTTTTGATAAGTCCTGACTTTGATAAACCGTTTATATTACAAACAGATGCTTCGGAAGTGGGTCTAGGGGCAGTGTTATCACAGTCCTGTGAGGGGGAGGAACATCCTGTTTTATTTTTGAGCAGAAAGCTCCTACCAAGGGAAAAAACATATGCCACAATAGAAAAGGAGTGCTTAGCTGTCAAGTGGGCAGTGGACTCGTTGAGGTATTATCTCTGGGGAAGGAGATTTACTCTGGTTACAGACCACGCCCCATTACAATGGATGTATCGTCAGAAAGACAAGAATGCGAGAATAACCAGGTGGTTTTTAACATTACAGCCCTACTGTTTTGACTTAATACATAGAAAAGGTAAAGAACACATAAATGCTGATTTCCTGTCTAGGTTTCTCCAGCCAGCAAAAATCTTGTATGCCCGACCCCATGGGATCGTGCAGAGGGGGAGGGTATGTGATGATGTGTATGTACCAAACGTCAATTTGGAGGCTTTTGGACCCTGGGGATAGCCACACACATTGTATGATGACAAATGTAACAATTGCATAATTGTATAGTTAATGGGCAAATGCTGATCAGATGCGAGTGATCAAGTTGGGGTTAAAAAGGTTTTCAGTTGGTGTGTTCAGGAGAGAGAGAGAAAAGAAACTGAACAGTGGAAAGGTGTGTCGGACAAAGAAAGAGTTTTCTGTTAACGAAACAAAGGTACGGGTTCTGACAAAAGTGCTTGAATGTGATTTGGATTAGGTGATTTATGGAATTAATTTAAACAGGGGAACAGGCTTACCCTGCCCTGCATTAGATAGCACTACTATTAACCAGTTTAGTTAGCGCCTAAAGCAGGGCTAGGTTTTGTTTTGTGTTTTTGTTTGTTTGAAACATCAGTTTGCTAATAAACGTACGCCACGGTGTTTAAAGAGCACTTCCATTGTATCGTGTAATAATTAAAGAGACAGACACCTGTTTGAAAGAACAACACAGACTCCGGCTGAAAAGGTCAGAATACATCACATATATATATATATATATATATATATATATATATATATATATATATATATATATATATATATATATATATATATATATACGATTATGTTTGTAGCAGGGCAGCAGGAGAGAGCCCTGCATATTATTAAACGGGGGCGGGGCAAAGCCCTGCTATAATGTTTTTGTATGTGGAGGATAAGCGAGATGATGTCTGCCATGTTATTGTTTTGTTTTGATTTGTATTTATTTAAGAATGGGGTACTCCCAGCCTCTGTGCATATTTTGTATTTACTTTGTATAATGATTTATTTATTGTATTCCTGTTCCTATCCAGTTTTAAATAACTTTAGCATTACTGAGGCAGAGGTGTTAAAGGGACTGGGAGCTCTTAAAATAAACAAATAAAATAAAAACATTTGTAAACATGCCAGCGTCACCACAGCTTTTTGTACTGTTTGTAAATGTGGATGAGAAGCCCCATCCACTATTAAAAAACTTGTGCAGAAGATGGCCAAGGTGTATTGATTACAAATTATTGACCGTTTACCCCTCACCAAGT
>NW_024473418.1:0-2955 GCF_017654505.1 Polyodon spathula | reverse complement strand
GTAAGGTTATTTCGCCGTCGAGAGACGTGAGGTCCAACCACATGTCTAATCTCATACTCTCTCGCTAGCGTCAAACTGTTTGCTTTTTGATTGTAACCTAGTCAGTTTCAGTAAACGGTTGCCTGACATGACCTCAAAACACAAGTTTTTCTGTTCAAGATTTAGTTTTTGTTTAAACTATAAACGAGACACTCTGTCTTCATACAAAAACAATTTAAAATAAAATTTTTAATTTTACTTCTGTTCAGTCAAATAACCACGGACATGGTGCCTTTTGCCATGGCACGTATTGCACAGTGGTGTGTCTGCCGAAGATTCTAACTGTAGTGGTGAGTCTATGGGACAGTGTTGACAAATTGTTAATAGGATATTCCTATAGATAATATATATATATATATATATATATATATATATATATATATATATATATATATATATATATAATACAGTACTGTGCAAAAGTTTTAGGCAGATGTGAAAAAATGCTGTAAAGTAAGAATGCTTTCAAAAATAGACATGTTAGTAGATTATATTTATCAATTAACTAAATGCTAAATCAGTGAACAGAAGAAAAATCTAAATCAAATCCATATTTGGTGTGACCACCCTTTGCCTTCAAAACAGCAGCAATTCTTCTAGGTACACTTGCACAGTCAGGGATTTTGTAGGCATATAGTCAGGTGTATGATTAAACAATTATACCAAACAGGTGCTAATGATCATCAATTCAATATGTAGGTTGAAACACAATCATTAACTGAAACAGAAACAGCTGTGTAGGAGGAATAAAACTGGGTGAGGAACAGCCAAACTCAGCTAACAAGGTGAGGTTGCTGAAGACAGTTTACTGTCAAAAGTCATACACCATGGCAAGACTGAGCACAACAACAAGACACAAGATAGTTATACTGCATCAGCAAGGTCTCTCCCAGGCAGAAATTTCAAGGCAGACAGGGGTTTCCAGATGTGCTGTCCAAGCTCTTTTGAAGAAGCACAAAGAAACGGGCAACATTGAGGACCGTAGACGCAGTCGGAAGATGTCCATCAGTGCCATCATACACCCATCTACTGTCCGGAGAAGTCTGGTCAGAAGTCGCCTTCATGGAAGACTTGCAGCCAAAAAGCCATAACTCCGACATGGAAACAAGGCCAAGCGACTCAACTATGCACGAAAACGCAGGAACTGGGGTGCGGAAAAATGGCAGCAGGTGCTTTGGACTGATGAGTCAAAATTTGAAGAAGGCAGTTTGTTCGCCGAAGGGCTGGAGAGTGGTACACGAATGAGTGTCAGCAGGCAACACTGAAGCATGGTGGAGGTTCCTTGCAAGTTTGGGGCTGTATTTCTGCAAATATAGTTGGGGATTTGGTCAGAATTAATGGTCTTCTCAATGCTGAGAAGTACAGGCAGATACTTATCCATCATGCAATACCATCAGGGAGGCATCTAATTGGCCCCAAATTTATTCTGCAGCATGACCATGACCCCAAACATACAGCAAAAGTCATTAAGAACTCTCTTCAGCGTAAAGAAGAACAAGCAGTCCTGGAAGTGATGGTATGGCCCCCACAGAGCCCTGATCTCAACATCATCGAGTCTGTCTGGGATTACATGAAGAGAGAGAAGCAACCGAGGCTGCCTAAATCCACAGAAGAACTGTGGTTAGTTCTCCAAGATGTTTGGGCCAACCTACCTGCCGAGTTCCTTCACAATCTGTGTGCAAGTGTACCTAGAAGAATTGATGCTGTTTTGAAGGCAAAGGGTGGTCACACCAAATATGGATTTGATGTAGATTTTTATTCTGTTCACTCACTTTGCATTTTGTTAATTGATAAATATAAACTATTAACATGTCTATTTTTTAAAGCATTCTTACTTTATAGCATTTTTTCACATCTGCCTAAAACGTTTGCACAGTACTGTATATATATATATATATATATATATATATGATTTCCATTACATGAGAGTAGATGTTAAACTTCATGCTGATTTGAACTCGGCTCTCACCAAGATAAGCACCAACTAAGACTTAGCTTTGCAGTAAACTAATGTGATCCATCTGTATCTCCATCTATTTGCATTGTTTTCCATCTGATGATGTAGATATCCTTCTGCCTGGTGTTGATTGCTGAAGTGTAATGCAGGGATCAGCTCATTTTGCCTCCCCAGCACATCAGCACACACAACAGCTATGATGCTGGCTCAGTGGATCAACCCAGTGCGGTCTCCCCAGTGCATCAGCATGACAACCATCTGGATTGAGCTAAGTAGGGTACATCTCTGGGGTCTTCAAGTGGGCACTTTCCATCCTCAGTGTTCCGTTGACTAGCCCACAACACCTCAAGAGGTCTCAACAGTGATTCTGGCATCCCAGCATCACCCCTCTCCATCCCCCACTCAGCTCAGCCCAGCTTACTTACCTGTACATCAGCGCTGCTTTCTTTCTATTGTGCTTGAGATCCCCATCCAGAATCTTTCCGTCTCAACCACAACCAGTTGCTCCTCCTTTCTGCTGCTTCGGCTAAGTTCTTCAATGTGCGACACAACTCTTGGCCACTGAACCTGACGTCTCTGAGAAACCGGGTTGTAGAGTGTGCCACAAATCCTCGACAACCCACCTCTACTGGGTAAACTCGGACTCTCCATCTTCGCTGTTCCGCTTCAGCAGCTAGTTGAACATACCGAAGTTTCTTCCCCTCAGACTCCTCATCCACAGCATCCTCCCATGGAACTGTTAACTCTACCAGATGGACAAGGCATGCTGATCCAGACCACAAGACAATGTCTGGTCGAAGGTTAGTGGTGGCAATCTCAGGTTTAAAAATACGTCGTTGACCAACATCTGCAAGCATCTTCCAGTCTCTAGCAGCTTCCAGTTGTCCTGGGTGAGGCTTGGTTTAAACACCTTTTCTTGGTGGTTGCTCTCCAAGATGGAGGAATATTGTCTTTTGTGT
>NW_024473417.1:0-11000 GCF_017654505.1 Polyodon spathula | reverse complement strand
GTAATGCTTTGATGGAACTGGTGGCAAGTTATTGGCCAGGTTACGCTTGTCTTCCAATGCTAAGGCCAAACATCACAGCACCTGGTCATGGCACCAAGTAAACTGTCCTTGGCTAAGACTCACCTTACATCCTATCAAAATGTGCCTTCATGTTGCAGGTGATGAACACAAAGGACATGAGGGATCCTCTCCTACCCAGAGGTTTAGGTTCTGTGGTGATGGGAGAACATCATATGCTGATCTGATGAGGAAACTGATCCTGCTCTGTTCTATTGTCCATAGGTCTTGCCAGCTGATCTTGCATTGTTCCACACTTTCCCATCTCATCCATTCTCCCTGCTTTGCCTGGGCAATGGCCTTTACACACCTGATACTTTCTCTATGACACTTTGTAACAAATTGAGTCCCTCCTTCTGACTTTGTTCTGCTTTTCTCCATTGCTTCCTCAACTGCATCATTTTTCTAACTAAGCATTCAATCTCCTGCTGCCGTCTAGACTTTCCAGGAATAGTTTGTACTTTTTCCTTCCTTTTTTCAATTCCAAACGTCTCATTTCCATATGCGTAGATGATGTCCCCAAATTTATCCAGCTTCTTTTCAACTGTTCCATTTAACCTTTCCAAAGTAAAACAGAGATCCGTGTTTACTGTGTCCCACATAGTTTTCAGCACACGCTCTTGGCCATTTAACTCCAGACTTGTGCCCGTTGAGGTTTTTTTGTCCTTATGCTGGTTCGTCTGACTGGGTTCGCAAGGATCATTAGGTTCATCACTAGTTGTAGCCACGCAATTCCTCTTCACATCTATGACAGGGGTGGTGATATCCTGCGATGTGGTTTGCTTCCTGTCGCCGAATTTCATTTGACTGACTTGACTGACGTTGTAAGAAGTACTGATCAATGCAAAGCCCTTGTCCCTTCTCCCTCAAACATTTCATTCTCCCTTGATGGCTCCAGCCACAGACACAAACCTGCAGTTCCATGTCTTTGCTAACTGCTGATCTTGAACTAATCTTTTGTGAAGTACTAAGTCGTTAACCGTGTTATCCAAAGTTGAGTCATCTTCCATCACCGCTCTCGCAGACTCTAAGGGTATTTTTCTCTTTAATTTCTTAGAAGCCTTGGGCATGTGTCTCCAGCATCCTGTTTACCTATGAAAAGTATTATTACCTAAGTGGTCAATGAGAGCCTAACCACTGTAAAATAATTCAACAGGTCAGTTTAATCATACTTTTAAATATAATTATAACAATATCTTTTTAATAGAAAATTATGAAATTCTATAACAAAATATATACATTTTATATAATTTATATGTACATGATACAATGAATTTTTCGAAGAAGCAAAATTATCAATCTGTCCCTCAGGTAAAGGCTTTCACTTAAATGGAAGACAGTGAAGACATTGTGCGAGGACAGAAACGCTGCTCTAAGTTTAGACCCCACAGACTTAAGATGCAGTCATAACAAAGTCAGCAAAAGTGACTTAAGCCCATTTTTAGTCTTAGATTTAAGTTAGCGTTGTGATACGGCTGCAGGTATGTATTAAATCTATCTAGATTGGTCTCTCCTACTCCTGCGAAACTTCTCTCCGCCCCTTTCGCAGATTGGAAATGGCTGGTTTTGGTTTCGGGATAAATAACCATCTATGTAGTGCTCTCACAGAGGCCTCTAGTGGCCCGGATATAAACTGTAGCGCCTATTCAACACCTTTTAAATTGTTATTTCTGGCAAATGCCAACATTTGATTTCTGTGTAAAACATTGTTTCAATAATTCCTGGATATTTGTCTCAGTAGCAGTACAGTAAAGTGACATGATTCTGAACCTGTCTTTGCAGCATGGACCCTGAAGAGGCCTGCGAAAGAATCGAGCTCCTCAAGGAGTTTGTCAAGGAGTATGAAAAGGAGAAGCAGGAGATTGAAGAACTCCTCACAGAACTCAATATTATTGCTGATGGGCTGGACAAGGTGGACAGGGACTGTACCATCGCTAAGACTGCAGGGAGCTCTGCTGGTGTAGTCGGGGGGGTCCTGACCATTGTAGGGATAGCCCTGGTTCCTGTTACTTTTGGAGCCTCCGTTGGACTGTCCATTGCAGGGACTGTGACTGCTGTAGCTGGCACAGTGACCAGTGCTGGCACACACATAGGAAAGCTTGTAAAGGATGGCAAGGCTAACAAGAGAGTAACGGAAATACTGGAAATAATTCACACTAAAATCATAGCACTTGGTAAATCTTGCAAAATTGCACTTCCACAATGTAAGTGGAATATAGAGGAAGCTGCTTTAACAGGGATTGTTAAAACACGTCTTTCTGCTGCTGCTGCTGCTGCAGGCCTGGTTGATGCTGCTGTTGTTGCTGCTGCAGGTGCTGCTGTTGATGCTGCTGTAAGTCTTGATGCTGTTGCTGATGTAACTCCAAACCAGAGTGATGATGGTGCCGTTGCTGGAGCTGCTGTTGGTGCTGCTGTTGTTAATGGTGGCCGTCTTCTTGGAGGCCTGGTTGATGATGCTGCTACTGCTGCTGCTTCTGCTGGCCATGTTGCTGCAGGCCTGGCTGATGATGCTGCTGTTGTGGCACTCAAAAGTACAGGCAGAGTAGTCGGAGCTGTTGCTTGTGGAGTTTTTGTAGTTTGGGATGTCGTGCTCATTGGTTTAAATGCCAAAAAACTTCATGAAGGGAGTCCAACTGAAAGAGCACAAGAGATTCGCAAGCTGGTAGAAACTGGAGAATTAGAACTAGCAAAACTGGAGGTGGTCATTTCTGACATAAGGAACATTGTGAACCAGTGAGTCAGCACAGGGCTATGGAGGAAGGTGCACCAGGAGGGATTTTTCTTGCTGTCAGATCTGCAGCTACTGCTGTATCAACAGTTTTGTGTTTGCTGCCTGCTCCAGTTTACAATAGTCAACTCCCAGGACCCACTTGTTTTCTTTTGCTTTCCATACTCTTTACGCCTGACATCTGCTATTAGCTGCTGTGTTGCTGCTACTATGTCATGTATTATGCTACTATCATGTATTTTGCACTTTCCACTGTATTTAATGTACTATTTCATGTATTATGTTACTATCATATATTATACCACTGCATTTAATATAGCTAACAAAAAAAATGGAACATATAGTACTTTTTTTTACTGTATATCATGTATTATGCATTTCTCTGTATTTTAAGTATTATGGATTTTCTTGTATTTCCTGCATCTTGTAAAGTGCTTTGTGATGGCGGTCCACTATGAAAGGCGCTATATAAAATAAAGATTCATTGATTGATTAATAATAGTTATAAATCACAGAAACCAATCAATCACAGAGCAGTGTTTTTAAATAATCGTATACCTCTTGTTATAGGGAGTTTAAATATATTATCCTGTAAAAAAGAAAAGAAAAAGAAAAAAGAAAAGGAAATGAAGAAAAAGGAAAAAACAAATTAAATAAATAAATATCATCCTGTACATAGACCCTCAGACAACCCCAAACACAAACAGACAGAAACCATAAGCCTAACCTAAACCCATGCACTGCTCCATACACTGAGAGCAATTTCAACCAGCTTCTCTCTATAACCCTAACCCATGCACTGCTCCACACACTGAGAGCCATTTCAACCAGCTTCTCTCTACCCTAACCCTAACCCATGCACTGCTCCACACACTGAGAGCCATTTCAACCAGCTTCTCTCTATAACCCTAACCCTTGCACTGCTCCACACACTGAGAGCCATTTCAACCAGCTTCTCTCTATAACCCTAACCCATGCACTGCTCCACACACTGAGAGCCATTTCAACCAGCTTCTCTCTATAACCCTAACCCATGCACTGCTCCACACACTGAGAGCCATTTCAACCAGCTTCTCTCTATAACCCTAACCCATGCACTGCTCCACCATGCACTGCTCCACACACACTGAGAGCCATTTCAACCAGCTTCTCTCTATAACCCTACTGCTCCACCCTAACCCATGCACTGCTCCACACACTGAGAGCCATTTCAACCAGCTTCTCTCTATAACCCTAACCCATGCACTGCTCCACACACTGAGAGCCATTTCAACCAGCTTCTCTCTATAACCCTAACCCATGCACTGCTCCACACACTGAGAGCCATTTCAACCAGCTTCTCTCTATAACCCTAACCCATGCACTGCTCCACACACTGAGAGCCATTTCAACCAGCTTCTCTCTATAACCCTAACCCATGCACTGCTCCACACACTGAGAGCCATTTCAACCAGCTTCTCTCTATAACCCTAACCCATGCACTGCTCCACACACTGAGAGCCATTTCAACCAGCTTCTCTCTATAACCCTAACCCATGCACTGCTCCACACACTGAGAGCCATTTCAACCAGCTTCTCTCTATAACCCTAACCCATGCACTGCTCCACACACTGAGAGCCATTTCAACCAGCTTCTCTCTATAACCCTAACCCATGCACTGCTCCACACACTGAGAGCCATTTCAACCAGCTTCTCTCTATAACCCTAACCCATGCACTGCTCCACACACTGAGAGCCATTTCAACCAGCTTCTCTCTATAACCCTAACCCTTGCACTGCTCCACACACTGAGAGCCATTTCAACCAGCTTCTCTCTATAACCCTAAACCAGCTTCTCTCTATAACCCATGCACTGCTCCACACAATGAGAGCCATTTCAACCAGCTTCTCTCTATAACCCTAACCCATGCACTGCTCCACACACTGAGAGCCATTTCAACCAGCTTCTCTCTATAACAGTAACCCATGCACTGCTCCACAACCCTAACCCATGCACTGCTCCACACACTGAGAGCCATTTCAACCAGCTCCTCTCTACCCTAACCCTAACCCATGCACTGCTCCACACACTGAGAGCCATTTCAACCAGCTTCTCTCTATAACCCTAACCCTTGCACTGCTCCACACACTGAGAGCCATTTCAACCAGCTTCTCTCTATAACCCTAACCCATGCACTGCTCCACACACTGAGAGCCATTTCAACCAGCTTCTCTCTATAACCCTAACCCATAACTGAGAGCAATTTCAACCAGCTTCTCTCTATAACCCTAACCATGCACTGCTCCACACACTGAGAGCCTTTTCATTTCAACCAGCTTCTCTCTATAACCCTAACCCATGCACTGCTCCACACACTGAGAGCCATTTCAACCAGCTTCTCTCTATAACCCTAACCCATGCACTGCTCCACACACTGAGAGCCATTTCAACCAGCTTCTCTCTATTCTAACACATGCACTGCTCTATAACTCTCTATAACCCCCCATGCACTGCTCCACACACTGAGAGCCATTTCAACCAGCTTCTCTCTATAACCCTAACCCATGCACTGCTCCACACACTGAGAGCCATTTCAACCAGCTTCTCTCTATAACCCTAACCCATGCACTGCTCCACACACTGAGAGCCATTTCAACCAGCTTCTCTCTATAACCCTAACCCTACCCCATGCACTGCTCCACACACTGAGAGCCATTTCAACCAGCTTCTCTCTATAACCCTAACCCATGCACACTGCTCCACACACTGAGAGCCATTTCAACCAGCTTCTCTCTACCCTAACCCTAACCCATGCACTGCTCCACACACTGAGAGCCATTTCAACCAGCTTCTCTCTATAACCCTAACCCATGCACTGCTCCACACACTGAGAGCCATTTCAACCAGCTTCTCTCTATAACCCTAACCCATGCACTGCTCCACACACTGAGAGCCATTTCAACCAGCTTCTCTCTATAACCCTAACCCATGCACTGCTCCACACACTGAGAGCCATTTCAACCAGCTTCTCTCTATAACCCTAACCCATGCACTGCTCCACACACTGAGAGCCATTTCAACCAGCTTCTCTCTATAACCCTAACCCATGCACTGCTCCACACACTGAGAGCCATTTCAACCAGCTTCTCTCTATAACCCTAACCCATGCACTGCTCCACACACTGAGAGCCATTTCAACCAGCTTCTCTCTATAACCCTAACCATAACCCATGCACTGCTCCACACACTGAGAGCCATTTCAACCAGCTTCTCTCTATAACCCTAACCCATGCACTGCTCCACACACTGAGAGCCATTTCAACCAGCTTCTCTCTATAACCCTAACCCTAACCCATGCACTGCTCCACACACTGAGAGCCATTTCAACCAGCTTCTCTCTATAACCCTAACCCATGCACTGCTCCACACACTGAGAGCCATTTCAACCAGCTTCTCTCTATAACCCTAACCCTAACCCATTTCAACCAGCTTCACTCTATAACCCACATGCACTGAGAGCCATTTCAACCAGCTTCTCTCTATAACCCTAACCCATGCACTGCTCCACACACTGAGAGCCATTTCAACCAGCTTCTCTCTATAACCCTAACCCATGCACTGCTCCACACACTGAGAGCCATTTCAACCAGCTTCTCTCTATAACCCTAACCCATGCACTGCTCCACACACTGAGAGCCATTTCAACCAGCTTCTCTCTATAACCCTAACCCATGCACTGCTCCACACACTGAGAGCCATTTCAACCAGCTTCTCTCTATAACCCTAAACCATGCACTGCTACACAACCCATAACCCAACCCCACTGCTCCACACACTGAGAGCCATTTCAACCAGCTTCTCTCTATAACCCTAACCCATGCACTGCTCCACACACTGAGAGCCATTTCAACCAGCTTCTCTCTATAACCCTAACCCATGCACTGCTCCACACACAGAGCCATTTCAACCAGCTTCTCTCTATAACCCTAACCCATGCACTGCTCCACACACTGAGAGCCATTTCAACCAGCTTCTCTCTATAACCCTAAAACCCTAACCCTAACCCATGCACTGCTCCACACACTGAGAGCCATTTCAACCAGCTTCTCTCTATAACCCTAACCCATGCACTGCTCCACACACTGAGAGCCATTTCAACCAGCTTCTCTCTATAACCCTAACCCATGCACTGCTCCACACACTGAGAGCCATTTCAACCAGCTTCTCTCTATAACCCTAACCCATGCACTGCTCCACACACTGAGAGCCATTTCAACCAGCTTCTCTCTATAACCCTAACCCATGCACTGCTCCACACACTGAGAGCCATTTCAACCAGCTTCTCTCTCTAACCCTAACCCATGCACTGCTCCACACACTGAGAGCCATTTCAACCAGCTTCTCTCTATAACCCTAACCCATGCACTGCTCCACACACTGAGAGCCATTTCAACCAGCTTCTCTCTATAACCCTAACCCATGCACTGCTCCACACACTGAGAGCCATTTCAACCAGCTTCTCTCTATAACCCTAACCCATGCACTGCTCCACACACTGAGAGCCATTTCAACCAGCTTCTCTCTATAACCCTAACCCATGCACTGCTCCACACACTGAGAGCCATTTCAACCAGCTTCTCTCTATAACCCTAACCCATGCACTGCTCCACACACTGAGAGCCATTTCAACCAGCTTCTCTCTATAACCCTAACCCATGCACTGCTCCACACACTGAGAGCCATTTCAACCAGCTTCTCTCTACAACCCTAACCCATGCACTGCCCCACACACCGAGAGCCATTTCAACCAGCTCCTCTCTACAACCCTAACCCATGCACTGCTCCACACACTGAGAGCCATTTCAACCAGCTTCTCTCTATAACCCTAACCCATGCACTGCTCCACACACTGAGAGCCATTTCAACCAGCTTCTCTCTATAACCCTAACCCATGCACTGCTCCACACACTGAGAGCCATTTCAACCAGCTTCTCTCTATAACCCTAACCCATGCACTGCTCCACACACTGAGAGCCATTTCAACCAGCTTCTCTCTATAACCCTAACCCATGCACTGCTCCACACACTGAGAGCCATTTCAACCAGCTTCTCTCTATAACCCTAACCCATGCACTGCTCCACACACTGAGAGCCATTTCAACCAGCTTCTCTCTATAACCCTAACCCATGCACTGCTCCACACACTGAGAGCCATTTCAACCAGCTTCTCTCTATAACCCTAACCCTAACCCGAACCCATGCACTGCTCCACACACTGAGAGCCATTTCAACCAGCTTCTCTCTATAACCCTAACCCATGCACTGCTCCACACACTGAGAGCCATTTCAACCAGCTTCTCTCTATAACCCTAACCCATGCACTGCTCCACACACTGAGAGCCATTTCAACCAGCTTCTCTCTATAACCCTAACCCATGCACTGCTCCACACACTGAGAGCCATTTCAACCAGCTTCTCTCTATAACCCTAACCCATGCACTGCTCCACACACTGAGAGCCATTTCAACCAGCTTCTCTCTATAACCCTAACCCATGCACTGCTCCACACACTGAGAGCCATTTCAACCAGCTTCTCTCTATAACCCTAACCCATGCACTGCTCCACACACTGAGAGCCATTTCAACCAGCTTCTCTCTATAACCCTAACCCATGCACTGCTCCACACACTGAGAGCCATTTCAACCAGCTTCTCCCTATAACCCCAACCCATGCACTGCTCCACACACTGAGAGCCATTTCAACCATTTCAACCAGCCTCAACCAGCTTCTCTCTATAACCCTAACCCATGCACTGCTCCACACACTGAGAGCCATTTCAACCAGCTTCTCTCTATAACCCTAACCCATGCACTGCTCCACACACTGAGAGCCATTTCAACCAGCTTCTCTCTATAACCCTAACCCATGCACTGCTTCACACACTGAGAGCCATTTCAACCAGCTTCTCTCTATAACCCTAACCCATGCACTGCTCCACACACTGAGAGCCATTTCAACCAGCTTCTCTCTATAACCCTAACCCATGCACTGCTCCACACACTGAGAGCCATTTCAACCAGCTTCTCTCTATAACCCTAACCCATGCACTGCTCCATACACTGAGAGCCATTTCAACCAGCTTTTCTCTATAACCCTAACCCTAACCCATGCACTGTTCCACACACTGAGAGCCATTTCAAGCTTCTCTCTATAACACTAACCCTTTCAACACTGAGAGCCATTTCAACCAGCTTCTCTCTATAACCCTAACCCATGCACTGCTCCACACACTGAGAGCCATTTCAACCAGCTTCTTCTCTCATGCACTGCTCCACTTACTGAGAGCCATTTAACCCTAACCCACCCATGCACTGCTCAACACACTGAGAGCCATTTCAAACAGCTTCTCTCTATAACCCTAAACCATGCACTGCTCCACACACTGAGAGACATTTCAACCAGCTTCTCTCTATAACCCTAACCCTAACCCATGCACTGCTCCACACACTGAGAGCCATTTCAACCTGCTTCTCTCTATAACCCTAACCCATGCACTGCTCCACACACTGAGAGCCATTTCAACCAGCTTCTCTCTATAACCCTAACCCTGAGAGCCATTTCCACCAGCTTCTCTCTCTAACCCACCCATGCACTGCTCCACACACTGAGAGCCATTTCAACCAGCTTCTCTCTATAACCAGCTTCTCTCTAACCCTAACCATGCACTGCTCCACACACTGAGAGCCATTTCAACCAGCTTCTCTCTATAACCCTAACCATGCATGCACTGCTCTCTGTAACCACACACTCCACACAGAGCCATTTCAACCAGCTTCTCTCTACAACCCTAACCCATGCACTGCTCCACACACTGAGAGCCATTTCAACCAGCTTCTCTCTATAACCCTAACCCATGCACTGCTCCACACACTGAGAGCATGCATTTGAGCCATTTCAACCAGCTTCTCTCTATAACCCTAACCTATGCACTGCTCCACACAGCCGTTTGAGAGCCACTGAGAGACATTTCAACCAGCTTCTCTCTATAACCCTAACCCATCCACTGCACTCCTTCTCTCTTTAACCCTAACCCTCCACACACACTGAGAGCCATTTCAACCAGCTTCTCTCTATAACCCTAACCCATGCACTGCACCACACACTGAGAGCCATTTCAACCAGCTTCTCTCTATAACCCTAACCCATGCACTGCACCACACACTGAGAGCCATTTCAACCAGCTTCTCTCTATAACCCTAACCCATGCACTGCTCCACACACTGAGAGCCATTTCAACCAGCTTCTCTCTATAACCCTAACCCATGCACTGCTCCACACACTGAGAGCCATTTCAACCAGCTACTCTCTACAACCCTAACCCATGCACTGCCCCACACACCGAGAGCCATTTCAACCAGCTCCTCTCTACAACCCTAACCCATGCACTGCCCCACACACTGAGAGCCATTTCAACCAGCTTCTCTCTATAACCCTAACCCTAACCCCTGCACTGCTCCACACACTGAGAGCCATTTCAACCAGGTTCTCTCTATAACCCTAACCCATGCAATGCTCCACACACTGAGAGCCATTTCATCCAGCTTCTCTCTATAACCCTAACCCTAACCCATGCACTGCTCCACACACTGAGAGCCATTTCAACCAGCTTCTCTCTATAACCCTAACCCATGCACTGCTCCACACACTGAGAGCCATTTCAACCAGCTTCTCTCTATAACCCTAACCCATGCACTGCTCCACACACTGAGAGCCATTTCAACCCGCTTCTCTCTATAACCCTAACCCTTGCCCTGCTCCACACACTATTCTCTCTATAACCCTAACCCATGCACTGCTCCACACACTGAGAGCCATTTCAACCAGCTTCTCTCTATAACCCTAACCCATGCACTGCTCCACACACTGAGAGCCATTTCAACCAGCTTCTCTCTATAACCCTAACCCATGCACTGGTTGCTGATAATCACATCACTAGCTCTAACTGTGATACACAGGCAGGCTGCTGCTACACTGGTGACACTGAAGTGATTGTGATGAAATGTAAATGGGATCCTTTTTATTCTCATGATGTTTTTCAGCTGCTATGATTTCTATATAAACCCATACGAGGCAGTCCATGTTGAAGATGCAGTTCAGAAGTGTGACTTTGTGCTTGATATTGTCACAGTTTAACATGGAAACTAACTAAGCAATCAGAGTGCATCTTTTACGA
>NW_024473416.1:0-10996 GCF_017654505.1 Polyodon spathula | reverse complement strand
CTGCCTGTATATTTGTTCAGTGTTTATAGCTCTATTACACTATAAAGTGGGGTGTGTTTAGCAGTGCTGGAGAATAACTTTACTGTTGTGATGAAACTCACTGAAGACCTTCTTTAGCACAGCAAGTTGACTGACAGTGTCATCATCTCTGGGCAGATGGAGGCTGTCTCTCTGTCTGTCTGTCACACTGGTTCCTGAAAAGGTCCCTCTTTATCACGAATCAAGAGGATTGGAATCAGGGTTTTTCCCTGATTGTCTCTCCATCCAAGTGTTTGCATCCACTGTCTCTGAGGAGCACTGATTCACTGTGATGAAACTGGACATAATGAAACACATGCTAAAGAGTATCACACTGTGTCAGTATATGAAGGCATCTGTCCCTCTGTTTGCTTGTGCACACAGTGGATAAGGGTGTGTTGATTCAAGAGTATCACACTGTGTCAGTATATGAAGGCATCTGTCCCTCTGTTTGCTTGTGCACACAGTGGATAAGGGTGTGTTGATTCAAGAGTATCACACTGTGTCAGTATATGAAGGCATCTGTCCCTCTGTTTGCTTGTGCACACAGTGGATAGGGTGTGTTGATTCAAGAGTATAACACTGTGTCAGTATATGAAGGCATCTGTCCCTCTGTTTGCTTGTGCACACAGTGGATAAGGGTGTGTTGATTCAAGAGTATCACACTGTGTCAGTATATGAAGGCATCTGTCCCTCTGTTTGCTTGTGCACACAGTGGATAAGGGTGTGTTGATTCAAGAGTATCACACTGTGTCAGTATATGAAGGCATCTGTCCCTCTGTTTGCTTGTGCACACAGTGGATAAGGGTGTGTTGATTCAAGAGTATCACACTGTGTCAGTATATGAAGGCATCTGTCCCTCTGTTTGCTTGTGCACACAGTGGATAAGGGTGTGTTGATCTTCTTCCTGTTGCTGATGCTCTAATGTTCAGTCTTGGCAGGGGTTGAATGGCTCTGGCATGCTTGTTATTACAGCAGTTTAATGGTTTGAAGGATTATGTTGTAAAGGGCAGAGTTGTTTAGAAATTCTTGAAATAGGCAATTGAAATGTGATTTGAAGTCATGAAAACTGTGTGCAGTATTGCCAGACACAAAGAGTATCAATCTATTGAGAATGAACGTGTTTTTTAATTGAGAGGGTTTAAAACAGCTTGATAATATCCAGTGATATTTATGCAGAAAATATTTCAGCCACCCAGGAAGGGTTTTGTGTTGAAATACAGTAAGGTAGTGTTGTGTGTTATTCCCTTCTTATTCTCAGTATGAGTCACAGTGGACAGGAATCAGCAGATATCTCAACAGTAAAAAGCCATGTCTGTTGCACACATGGAGATTAACATTGAAGGAAGCTGTGTGAATAATACAGCCAGTGTTTAATTTGTAAAGTGTTATTATGTTATTATTTACTGTTATTTTAACATGCTTCAGAATTGGTATGGCGTTAGTGAATTGAAGAGAAAAAACCTCTCTGATTTTCACTCTGTGAATCTGGCTCATGGACCATATAAACTAAATGCACTGGCAAACTGCATTGTGACTACTGTGTGTTCCACCCTGTACAGATCACTGAAGATGCCTACAGCCCCTCAGGACTCACAGTCTCTACTCAGTGAATTATGAACACCCTGTACAGATCACTGAAGATGCCTACAGCCCCTCAGGACTCACAGTCTCTACTCAGTGAATTATGAGCACCCTGTACAGATCACTGAAGATGCCTACAGCCCCTCAGGACTCACAGTCTCTACTCAGTGAATTATGAAGCACCCTGTACAGATCACTGAAGATGCCTACAGCCCCTCAGGACTCACAGTCTCTACTCAGTGAATTATGAGCACCCTGTACAGATCACTGAAGATGCCTACAGCCCCTCAGGACTCACAGTCTCTACTCAGTGAATTATGAACACCCTGTACAGATCACTGAAGATGCCTACAGCCCCTCAGGACTCACAGTCTCTACTCAGTGAATTATGAACACCCTGTACAGATCACTGAAGATGCCTACAGCCCCTCAGGACTCACAGTCTCTACTCAGTGAATTATGAACACCCTGTACAGATCACTGAAGATGCCTACAGCCCCTCAGGACTCACAGTCTCTACTCAGTGAATTATGAACACCCTGTACAGATCACTGAAGATGCCTACAGCCCCTCAGGACTCACAGTCTCTACTCAGTGAATTATGAACACCCTGTACAGATCACTGAAGATGCCTACAGCCCCTCAGGACTCACAGTCTCTACTCAGTGAATTATGAACACCCTGTACAGATCACTGAAGATGCCTACAGCCCCTCAGGACTCACAGTCTCTACTCAGTGAATTATGAACACCCTGTACAGATCACTGAAGATGCCTACAGTCCCTCAGGACTCACAGTCTCTACTCAGTGAATTATGAACACCCTGTACAGATCACTGAAGATGCCTACAGCCCCTCAGGACTCACAGTCTCTACTCAGTGAATTATGAACACCCTGTACAGATCACTGAAGATGCCTACAGCCCCTCAGGACTCACAGTCTCTACTCAGTGAATTATGAACACCCTGTACAGATCACTGAAGATGCCTACAGCCCCTCAGGACTCACAGTCTCTACTCAGTGAATTATGAACACCCTGTACAGATCACTGAAGATGCCTACAGCCCCTCAGGACTCACAGTCTCTACTCAGTGAATTATAGAATACTGGCTGGGTACAGATCACTGAAGAATAGAATACAGGCTGGTTCAGTCAGTAATAGAATACTGTCACAGTACTGGCTGGTCAGTGTGTTATAGAATACTGGCTGGGTCAGTGTGTAATAGAATACTGGCTGGGTCAGTGTGTAATAGAATACTGGCAGGGTACAGTGTGTAATAGAATACTGGCTGGGTCAGATGTGTGAAGATAGAATACTGGCTGGGTCAGTGACTAATAGAATAGTGGCTACTCAGTGTGTTATAGATTCAATTAAAATGTCCTGATCCACAGTATCACTGAGGTGTAACAGAACCACAGTGGATATAGAGTAGAGTCATCAGTAAGTCATTCACCACTCTGACAAGGGCAGCCTGTGTACTATGAGCAGATCGAAACCAAACTGAACTTGTCAAGAACATTGTCTACTATCCAGAAATCTGTTGAGTGGATCGGCTACTACCTTCTCCCAAGAACCCTAGCTAAGAATGGCAGCTTAGAAAAGGGTCTGAAATTACAATGCAAGTTGGATTTTTTGAGTAAAGGCTTAACCAAAGCAGTTTTGAAGGCAGCTGAACATTCAAATAAGAACCATCCTGATGAATGTGATCCCTGATATTAATAATCTGATTGCAGGTTGTTTGGTTTGTTTGAGTCACACAGCTTTAACTAAGAGATCTTTATTGTTATTTTCCAGTGAAATGAAGATGAGATTCCTGGGGAGGACCTGTCTCATTGTCTTGAGTTTGCTACCAGCTGTTTCTACACAGGCAGGTGAGAGGGACTGTAGAAATGAAACTGATCCATTGAGATGCACCCTCTTATTTCCAGGGCCCTGTATATAGCTGCCTGCATCGATGTATGGGCTCACAGAACAGCTAATAGCTCTCAACTATTTCTAATCTAATATTTTTGAGAGTCAGCTGTTTGTTTGCAATTGCTTTACCTTGTCTTGTCTTTCTCAGATCGATGGCGTGTCGTTGGCTCTGATCAGCCTGTCATTGCTGAGCCTGGTGATGATGTCATCCTGCCCTGTCACATTTCACCCAGACTCAGTGCTGTGGACATGGAAGTGAGGTGGTTCAGGGACAGATTCGATACGCCTGTTCATTTATATATAAACAGAAAGGATCAGCCAGGAATACAGGACACAGCTTACCAGGGCCGCACTGCTCTCTCTCCCACTGCACTGCAGAGAGGCGATATCTCTCTGCTTCTGAAAAACCTCCAGCCCTCTGACAGAGGCGTCTATACCTGCTTAGCTGATGATAGAAGATGGAATGAAGAAGGACAGACTGAAGTGATAGTCGCAGGTCAGTAATGATTGATACACAAGTTGAACCCATTACTAATGTATTACCAGCTCCTGTCTCCATTATAAAACTCACCACAGCTCTGTATTAAATACTGTACACTTTCAGTAGGCTGAACAAGCTGATGATCATGACATGTACTACAGTATGTACAGAACAGTATACAATACAAATTACCAAGTGTCAGCATGTGACAAGGAGTGAATGTCCACAACGAAGTTATATTTACAATAAGTGACCGGTTTATTATTAAATGATCTCTCTACCAGCAATGGTATCGGGGATTAAAGGATGGGCTTGCAATCCCAAACGAAAAGTTTCCCACAATAATCACAGTCCCAGGTGTGCAAGACACAATAATCACAGTGCCCAGGTGATAGCTTCAGCCCTGAGTCCTGGAACAGGTGCTGGTGCTGTGGCAGTGCTGGCTCTGTAGCTTCAGCCCTGAGTCCTGGAACAGGTGCTGGTGCTGTGGCAGTGCTAGCGCTGGCTCTGTAGCTTCAGCCCTGAGTCCTGGAACAGGTGCTGGTGCTGTGGCAGTGCTGGCTCTGTAGCTTCAGCCCTGAGTCCTGGAACAGGTGCTGGTGCTGTGGCAGTGCTGGCGCTGGCTCTGTAGCTTCAGCCCTGAGTCCTGGAACAGGTGCTGGTGCTGTGGCAGTGCTAGCGCTGGCTCTGTAGCTTCAGCCCTGAGTCCTGGAATAGGTGCTGGTGCTGTGGCAGTGCTGGCGCTGGCTCTGTAGCTTCAGCCCTGAGTCCTGGAACAGGTGCTGGTGCTGTGGCAGTGCTGGCGCTGGCTCTGTAGCTTCAGCCCTGAGTCCTGGAACAGGTGCTGGTGCTGTGGCAGTGCTAGCGCTGGCTCTGTAGCTTCAGCCCTGAGTCCTGGAACAGGTGCTGGTGCTGTGGCAGTGCTGGCGCTGGCTCTGTAGCTTCAGCCCTGAGTCCTGGAACAGGTGCTGGTGCTGTGGCAGTGCTAGCGCTGGCTCTGTAGCTTCAGCCCTGAGTCCTGGAACAGGTGCTGGTGCTGTGGCAGTGCTAGCGCTGGCTCTGTAGCTTCAGCCCTGAGTCCTGGAACAGGTGCTGGTGCTGTGGCAGTGCTAGCGCTGGCTCTGTAGCTTCAGCCCTGAGTCCTGGAACAGGTGCTGGTGCTGTGGCAGTGCTGGCGCTGGCTCTGTAGCTTCAGCCCTGAGTCCTGGAACAGGTGCTGGTGCTGTGGCAGTGCTAGCGCTGGCTCTGTAGCTTCAGCCCTGAGTCCTGGAACAGGTGCTGGTGCTGTGGCAGTGCTAGCGCTGGCTCTGTAGCTTCAGCCCTGAGTCCTGGAACAGGTGCTGGTGCTGTGGCAGTGCTAGCGCTGGCTCTGTAGCTTCAGCCCTGAGTCCTGGAACAGGTGCTGGTGCTGTGGCAGTGCTAGTGCTGGCTCTGTCGCTTCAGCCCTGAGTCCTGGAACAGGTGCTGGTGCTGTGCTGTGGCAGTGCTAGTGCTGGCTCTGTCGCTTCAGCCCTGAGTCCTGGAACAGGTGCTGGTGCTGTGGCAGTGCTAGCGCTGGCTCTGTAGCTTCAGCCCTGAGTCCTGGAACAGGTGCTGGTGCTGTGGCAGTGCTAGCGCTGGCTCTGTAGCTTCAGCCCTGAGTCCTGGAACAGGTGCTGGTGCTGTGGCAGTGCTGGCGCTGGCTCTGTAGCTTCAGCCCTGAGTCCTGGAACAGGTGCTGGTGCTGTGGCAGTGCTGGCGCTGGCTCTGTAGCTTCAGCCCTGAGTCCTGGAACAGGTGCTGGTGCTGTGGCAGTGCTGGCGCTGGCTCTGTAGCTTCAGCCCTGAGTCCTGGAACAGGTGCTGGTGCTGTGGCAGTGCTGGCGCTGGCTCTGTAGCTTCAGCCCTGAGTCCTGGAACAGGTGCTGGTGCTGTGGCAGTGCTGGCGCTGGCTCTGTAGCTTCAGCCCTGAGTCCTGGAACAGGTGCTGGTGCTGTGGCAGTGCTGGCGCTGGCTCTGTAGCTTCAGCCCTGAGTCCTGGAACAGGTGCTGGTGCTGTGGCAGTGCTAGCGCTGGCTCTGTAGCTTCAGCCCTGAGTCCTGGAACAGGTGCTGGTGCTGTGGCAGTGCTAGCGCTGGCTCTGTAGCTTCAGCCCTGAGTCCTGGAACAGGTGCTGGTGCTGTGGCAGTGCTGGCGCTGGCTCTGTAGCTTCAGCCCTGAGTCCTGGAACAGGTGCTGGTGCTGTGGCAGTGCTGGCGCTGGCTCTGTAGCTTCAGCCCTGAGTCCTGGAACAGGTGCTGGTGCTGTGGCAGTGCTGGCGCTGGCTCTGTAGCTTCAGCCCTGAGTCCTGGAACAGGTGCTGGTGCTGTGGCAGTGCTGGCGCTGGCTCTGTAGCTTCAGCCCTGAGTCCTGGAACAGGTGCTGGTGCTGTGGCAGTGCTGGCGCTGGCTCTGTAGCTTCAGCCCTGAGTCCTGGAACAGGTGCTGGTGCTGTGGCAGTGCTAGCGCTGGCTCTGTAGCTTCAGCCCTGAGTCCTGGAACAGGTGCTGGTGCTGTGGCAGTGCTAGCGCTGGCTCTGTAGCTTCAGCCCTGAGTCCTGGAACAGGTGCTGGTGCTGTGGCAGTGCTAGCGCTGGCTCTGTAGCTTCAGCCCTGAGTCCTGGAACAGGTGCTGGTGCTGTGGCAGTGCTAGCGCTGGCTCTGTAGCTTCAGCCCTGAGTCCTGGAACAGGTGCTGGTGCTGTGGCAGTGCTAGCGCTGGCTCTGTAGCTTCAGCCCTGAGTCCTGGAACAGGTGCTGGTGCTGTGGCAGTGCTGGCGCTGGCTCTGTAGCTTCAGCCCTGAGTCCTGGAACAGGTGCTGGTGCTGTGGCAGTGCTGGCGCTGGCTCTGTAGCTTCAGCCCTGAGTCCTGGAACAGGTGCTGGTGCTGTGGCAGTGCTGGCGCTGGCTCTGTAGCTTCAGCCCTGAGTCCTGGAACAGGTGCTGGTGCTGTGGCAGTGCTAGCGCTGGCTCTGTAGCTTCAGCCCTGAGTCCTGGAACAGGTGCTGGTGCTGTGGCAGTGCTGGCGCTGGCTCTGTAGCTTCAGCCCTGAGTCCTGGAACAGGTGCTGGTGCTGTGGCAGTGCTGGCGCTGGCTCTGTAGCTTCAGCCCTGAGTCCTGGAACAGGTGCTGGTGCTGTGGCAGTGCTGGCGCTGGCTCTGTAGCTTCAGCCCTGAGTCCTGGAACAGGTGCTGGTGCTGTGGCAGTGCTAGCGCTGGCTCTGTAGCTTCAGCCCTGAGTCCTGGAACAGGTGCTGGTGCTGTGGCAGTGCTTGCGCTGGCTCTGTAGCTTCAGCCCTGAGTCCTGGAACAGGTGCTGGTGCTGTGGCAGTGCTAGCGCTGGCTCTGTAGCTTCAGCCCTGAGTCCTGGAACAGGTGCTGGTGCTGTGGCAGTGCAGCGCTGGCTCTGTAGCTTCAGCCCTGAGTCCTGGAACAGGTGCTGGTGCTGTGGCAGTGCTAGCGCTGGCTCTGTAGCTTCAGCCCTGAGTCCTGGAACAGGTGCTGGTGCTGTGGCAGTGCTGGCGCTGGCTCTGTAGCTTCAGCCCTGAGTCCTGGAACAGGTGCTGGTGCTGTGGCAGTGCTAGCGCTGGCTCTGTAGCTTCAGCCCTGAGTCCTGGAACAGGTGCTGGTGCTGTGGCAGTGCTGGCGCTGGCTCTGTAGCTTCAGCCCTGAGTCCTGGAACAGGTGCTGGTGCTGTGGCAGTGCTGGCGCTGGCTCTGTAGCTTCAGCCCTGAGTCCTGGAACAGGTGCTGGTGCTGTGGCAGTGCTAGCGCTGGCTCTGTAGCTTCAGCCCTGAGTCCTGGAACAGGTGCTGGTGCTGTGGCAGTGCTAGCGCTGGCTCTGTAGCTTCAGCCCTGAGTCCTGGAACAGGTGCTGGTGCTGTGGCAGTGCTAGCGCTGGCTCTGTAGCTTCAGCCCTGAGTCCTGGAACAGGTGCTGGTGCTGTGGCAGTGCTAGCGCTGGCTCTGTAGCTTCAGCCCTGAGTCCTGGAACAGGTGCTGGTGCTGTGGCAATGCTGGTGCTGGCTCTGTAGCTTCAGCCCTGAGTCCTGGAACAGGTGCTGGTGCTGTGGCAGTGCTAGCGCTGGCTCTGTAGCTTCAGCCCTGAGTCCTGGAACAGGTGCTGGTGCTGTGGCAGTGCTAGCGCTGGCTCTGTAGCTTCAGCCCTGAGTCCTGGAACAGGTGCTGGTGCTGTGGCAGTGCTAGCGCTGGCTCTGTAGCTTCAGCCCTGAGTCCTGGAACAGGTGCTGGTGCTGTGGCAGTGCTAGCGCTGGCTCTGTAGCTTCAGCCCTGAGTCCTGGAACAGGTGCTGGTGCTGTGGCAGTGCTAGCGCTGGCTCTGTAGCTTCAGCCCTGAGTCCTGGAACAGGTGCTGGTGCTGTGGCAGTGCTAGCGCTGGCTCTGTAGCTTCAGCCCTGAGTCCTGGAACAGGTGCTGGTGCTGTGGCAGTGCTAGCGCTGGCTCTGTAGCTTCAGCCCTGAGTCCTGGAACAGGTGCTGGTGCTGTGGCAGTGCTAGCGCTGGCTCTGTAGCTTCAGCCCTGAGTCCTGGAACAGGTGCTGGTGCTGTGGCAGTGCTGGCGCTGGCTCTGTAGCTTCAGCCCTGAGTCCTGGAACAGGTGCTGGTGCTGTGGCAGTGCTGGCGCTGGCTCTGTAGCTTCAGCCCTGAGTCCTGGAACAGGTGCTGGTGCTGTGGCAGTGCTGGCGCTGGCTCTGTAGCTTCAGCCCTGAGTCCTGGAACAGGTGCTGGTGCTGTGGCAGTGCTGGCGCTGGCTCTGTAGCTTCAGCCCTGAGTCCTGGAACAGGTGCTGGTGCTGTGGCAGTGCTGGCGCTGGCTCTGTAGCTTCAGCCCTGAGTCCTGGAACAGGTGCTGGTGCTGTGGCAGTGCTAGCGCTGGCTCTGTAGCTTCAGCCCTGAGTCCTGGAACAGGTGCTGGTGCTGTGGCAGTGCTGGCGCTGGCTCTGTAGCTTCAGCCCTGAGTCCTGGAACAGGTGCTGGTGCTGTGGCAGTGCTGGCGCTGGCTCTGTAGCTTCAGCCCTGAGTCCTGGAACAGGTGCTGGTGCTGTGGCAGTGCTGGCGCTGGCTCTGTAGCTTCAGCCCTGAGTCCTGGAACAGGTGCTGGTGCTGTGGCAGTGCTGGCGCTGGCTCTGTAGCTTCAGCCCTGAGTCCTGGAACAGGTGCTGGTGCTGTGGCAGTGCTAGCGCTGGCTCTGTAGCTTCAGCCCTGAGTCCTGGAACAGGTGCTGGTGCTGTGGCAGTGCTGGCGCTGGCTCTGTAGCTTCAGCCCTGAGTCCTGGAACAGGTGCTGGTGCTGTGGCAGTGCTGGCGCTGGCTCTGTAGCTTCAGCCCTGAGTCCTGGAACAGGTGCTGGTGCTGTGGCAGTGCTAGCGCTGGCTCTGTAGCTTCAGCCCTGAGTCCTGGAACAGGTGCTGGTGCTGTGGCAGTGCTGGCGCTGGCTCTGTAGCTTCAGCCCTGAGTCCTGGAACAGGTGCTGGTGCTGTGGCAGTGCTGGCGCTGGCTCTGTAGCTTCAGCCCTGAGTCCTGGAACAGGTGCTGGTGCTGTGGCAGTGCTAGCGCTGGCTCTGTAGCTTCAGCCCTGAGTCCTGGAACAGGTGCTGGTGCTGTGGCAGTGCTGGCGCTGGCTCTGTAGCTTCAGCCCTGAGTCCTGGAACAGGTGCTGGTGCTGTGGCAGTGCTGGCGCTGGCTCTGTAGCTTCAGCCCTGAGTCCTGGAACAGGTGCTGGTGCTGTGGCAGTGCTGGCGCTGGCTCTGTAGCTTCAGCCCTGAGTCCTGGAACAGGTGCTGGTGCTGTGGCAGTGCTGGCGCTGGCTCTGTAGCTTCAGCCCTGAGTCCTGGAACAGGTGCTGGTGCTGTGGCAGTGCTGGCGCTGGCTCTGTAGCTTCAGCCCTGAGTCCTGGAACAGGTGCTGGTGCTGTGGCAGTGCTGGCGCTGGCTCTGTAGCTTCAGCCCTGAGTCCTGGAACAGGTGCTGGTGCTGTGGCAGTGCTGGCGCTGGCTCTGTAGCTTCAGCCCTGAGTCCTGGAACAGGTGCTGGTGCTGTGGCAGTGCTGGCGCTGGCTCTGTAGCTTCAGCCCTGAGTCCTGGAACAGGTGCTGGTGCTGTGGCAGTGCTAGCGCTGGCTCTGTAGCTTCAGCCCTGAGTCCTGGAACAGGTGCTGGTGCTGTGGCAGTGCTGGCGCTGGCTCTGTAGCTTCAGCCCTGAGTCCTGGAACAGGTGCTGGTGCTGTGGCAGTGCTGCGCTGGCTCTGTAGCTTCAGCCCTGAGTCCTGGAACAGGTGCTGGTGCTGTGGCAGTGCTGGCGCTGGCTCTGTAGCTTCAGCCCTGAGTCCTGGAACAGGTGCTGGTGCTGTGGCAGTGCTAGCGCTGGCTCTGTAGCTTCAGCCCTGAGTCCTGGAACAGGTGCTGGTGCTGTGGCAGTGCTGGCGCTGGCTCTGTAGCTTCAGCCCTGAGTCCTGGAACAGGTGCTGGTGCTGTGGCAGTGCTGGCGCTGGCTCTGTAGCTTCAGCCCTGAGTCCTGGAACAGGTGCTGGTGCTGTGGCAGTGCTAGCGCTGGCTCTGTAGCTTCAGCCCTGAGTCCTGGAACAGGTGCTGGTGCTGTGGCAGTGCTAGCGCTGGCTCTGTAGCTTCAGCCCTGAGTCCTGGAACAGGTGCTGGTGCTGTGGCAGTGCTAGCGCTGGCTCTGTAGCTTCAGCCCTGAGTCCTGGAACAGGTGCTGGTGCTGTGGCAGTGCTGGCGCTGGCTCTGTAGCTTCAGCCCTGAGTCCTGGAACAGGTGCTGGTGCTGTGGCAGTGCTGGCGCTGGCTCTGTAGCTTCAGCCCTGAGTCCTGGAACAGGTGCTGGTGCTGTGGCAGTGCTAGCGCTGGCTCTGTAGCTTCAGCCCTGAGTCCTGGAACAGGTGCTGCTAACGTGCTGTGGCAGTGCTAGCGCTGGCTCTGTAGCTTCAGCCCTGAGTCCTGGAACAGGTGCTGGTGCT
>NW_024473415.1:6068-11004 GCF_017654505.1 Polyodon spathula | reverse complement strand
GTGGCAGTGCTAGCGCTGGCTCTGTAGCTTCAGCCCTGAGTCCTGGAACAGGTGCTGGTGCTGTGGCAGTGCTGGCCTGGCTCTGTAGCTTCAGCCCTGAGTCCTGGAACAGGTGCTGGTGCTGTGGCAGTGCCCCTGGCTCTTCTGTATGGCGCCTTCTGTCCAATCAGCACTGACCTGGAACAGGCTGATCACAATGCTGCAGTGCAGTAGTGGCTACAGCTTCAGCTTTTCCAAGCTAGGTGCAGGGTTCTGTGGCAGTGCTAGTGCTGTCTCTGTACAAGGAGCACCTGAATCCTGTATTAGTGCAAGGGGCCGTGCTCACATAGCTGTTACCCCTTTGTAAGTGCTGAAGTGCTGTCAGTACGCCTAAATACAGCTATGTCCAAACAGCTTGTGTTACACAGCTGATCACATGAGCTGTTACCAGTGTTACAGCTACGCCCTTTTACAAAACAAGAACAAAGCAAACAAAAACGTCCTACCATCGAGTCGGTCCATCCCCGTGAAGGAGCACCACCGTCCTTACTTAGCACCCTTACAGGGGGGAGGTAAATTTGCAGTTCAGATTCCTTCTCTCACGCTCACCCCAAGTTACAAACATGCCAGTGTGACATTGTGACAGTTTGGCTTCAGGGGTGACGTGACCAGAAGAAAACTCACAGCACTGCGAGTGATATGGTAAATGCGCTTCTGGTGCCGGTCATTGTAAATGTAAAACAAAAATACAGGACAAAACAATAAAACAGGTTTCACGACAGACAAACAAACAAAGTGAGCAAAACTCACATTTACGTTATTTTACTTTGTTTACTGGATATGAGAGCAATGACAACTGACACATAACACAACCCAGAGTAACATACTCACAGGACTGCATGTGAGATGCAGCTGTACACAGACTCGACTCAATAAATCATAATACAGGGACAACTGGGATACTTAATAAACTGGAACTGGATATGAGAGCATATGACACAGTAACTCATAATGCTGTAATCAGGTGCCTAAATACAAATAGGGATACTTGTGCTGGGATACTCGCAGGACTGGATATTGCCAGCACTGACACAGTAACTCATAATATAATACCCTATACTGGGATACTCGCAGGACTGGATCACTTAATAATGTTAATGACACAGTTTCACATAATAGTATTGAGCAGGGAGCTGGGATCTCGTGAGGACTGGATACATACAGAGCACTGACACAGTAACTCATAATATAATACAGGGAGCTGGGATACTCGCAGGACTGGATATGAGAGCACTGACACAGTAACTCATAATATAATACAGGGAGCTGGGATACTCGCAGGACTGGATATGAGAGCACTGACACAGTAACTCATAATATAATACAGGGAGCTGGGATACTCGCAGGACTGGATACGAGAGCACTGACACAGTAACTCATAATATAATACAGGGAGCTGGGATACTCGCAGGACTGGATACGAGAGCACTGACACAGTAACTCATAATATAATACAGGGAGCTGGGATACTCGCAGGACTGGATATGAGAGCACTGACACAGTAACTCATAATATAATACAGGGAGCTGGGATACTCGCAGGACTGGATATGAGAGCACTGACACAGTAACTCATAATATAATACAGGGAGCTGGGATACTCGCAGGACTGGATATGAGAGCACTGACACAGTAACTCATAATATAATACAGGGAGCTGGGATACTCGCAGGACTGGATATGAGAGCACTGACACAGTAACTCATAATATAATACAGGGAGCTGGGATACTCGCAGGACTGGATATGAGAGCACTGACACAGTAACTCATAATATAATACAGGGAGCTGGGATACTCGCAGGACTGGATATGAGAGCACTGACACAGTAACTCATAATATAATACAGGGAGCTGGGATACTCGCAGGACTGGATATGAGAGCACTGACACAGTAACTCATAATATAATACAGGGAGCTGGGATACTCGCAGGACTGGATATGAGAGCACTGACACAGTAACTCATAATATAATACAGGGAGCTGGGATACTCACAGGACTGGATATGAGAGCACTGACACAGTAACTCATAATATAATACAGGGAGCTGGGATACTCACAGGACTGGATACGAGAGCACTGACACAGTAACTCATAATATAATACAGGGAGCTGGGATACTCGCAGGACTGGATACGAGAGCACTGACACAGTAACTCATAATATAATACAGGGAGCTGGGATACTCGCAGGACTGGATACAGAGCACTGACACAGTAACTCATAATATAATACAGGGAGCTGGGATACTCGCAGGACTGGATATGAGAGCACTGACACAGTAACTCATAATATAATACAGGGAGCTGGGATACTCGCAGGACTGGATATGAGAGCACTGACACAGTAACTCATAATATAATAAACAGGGAGCTGGGATACTCGCAGGACTGGATATGTCAGCACTGACACAGTGTCAGCAGTCTACATCAAAATCAAACAGCAGTCCAACTGTTCTCCTGTCAGCTTGTGTGTCTCACTGTCTCTATTCCCTGACAGTCCAAACTCCACATATCACTGTCTCTATTCCCTGACAGTCTATGAGTGTGACTCTCACTGTCTCTATTCCCTACAGTCATCATGTGTGTCTCACTGTCTCTATTCCCTGACAGTCTCCCTCACTGTCTCTGAACTAGTGGACAGTCAGTCAATCTCACTGTCTCTATTCCCTGACAGTCTATCTGTGTGTGTCTCACTGTCTCTATTCCCTGACAGCTCTGGGGACCCAGCCCTCAGTCTCTATGGACTCTTCACAAGGAGAGCAGACCCGGCTGGTGTGCAGATCAGAGGGGTGGAGCCCTGAACCTGAAGTGATCTGGAGAGACAGGGATGGAAACGATGTGACATCACTGTCCAACACAACAGTGCAGAGCGACAGTCAGGGGTTCCTCAGTGTCAGCAGCTACATCAAAATCAAACAGCAGTCCAACGTGTTCTCCTGTCAGCTTAGAAGTAAAACACCCAAACCAGACTGGGAATCCAAACTCCACATATCCAGTGAGTATCACATCTTTGTGGATTGAGCCTGACTGACACTGACCATAGATTACAATCATAATGATGGGCCATCAACATCTCAATCAAACACATGAACTAGTGGACCAGTCAATATCTGAATCAAACACATGAACTAGTGGACCAGTCAATATCTGAATCAAACACATGAACTAGTGGACCAGTCAATATCTGAATCAAACACATGAACTAGTGGACCAGTCAATATCTGAATCAAACACATGAACTAGTGGACCAGTCAATATCTGAATCAAACACATGAACTAGTGGACCAGTCAATATCTGAATCAAACACATGAACTAGTGACCAGTCAAAATCTGAATCAAACACATGAACTAGTGGACCAGTCAATATCTGAATCAAACACATGAACTAGTGAGGGGTGTGGTCAATGTTGGGACATTTGGTGTGGTTGGGAAATGCTCACTCTGAGGGGTGTGGTCAGTGTTGGGAGGGGTGTGTGGAATGCTCACTATGAGGGGTGTGGTCAGTGTTGGGAGGGGTGTGTGGAATGCTCACTATGAGGGGTGTGGTCAGTGTTGGGAGGGGTGTGTGGAATGCTCACTATGAGGGGTGTGGTCAGTGTTGGGAGGGGTGTGTGGAATGCTCACTATGAGGGGTGTGGTCAGTGTTGGGAGGGGTGTGTGGAATGCTCACTATGAGGGGTGTGGTCAGTGTTGGGAGGGGTGTGTGGAATGCTCACTATGAGGGGTGTGGTCAGTGTTGGGAGGGGTGTGTGGAATGCTCACTATGAGGGGTGTGGTCAGTGTTGGGAGGGGTGTGTGGAATGCTCACTATGAGGGGTGTGGTCAGTGTTGGGAGGGGTGTGTGGAATGCTCACTATGAGGGGTGTGGTCAGTGTTGGGAGGGGTGTGTGGAATGCTCACTATGAGGGGTGTGGTCAGTGTTGGGAGGGGTGTGTGGAATGCTCACTATGAGGGGTGTGGTCAGTGTTGGGAGGGGTGTGTGGAATGCTCACTATGAGGGGTGTGGTCAGTGTTGGGAGGGGTGTGTGGAATGCTCACTATGAGGGGTGTGGTCAGTGTTGGGAGGGGTGTGTGGAATGCTCACTATGAGGGGTGTGGTCAGTGTTGGGAGGGGTGTGTGGAATGCTCACTATGAGGGGTGTGGTCAGTGTTGGGAGGGGTGTGGTCAGTGTTGGGACTATGTGGGGAATGGTCACTATGGGGGGTGTGGTGTGTTGGGAATGCTCACTATGAGGGGTGTGGTCAGTGTTGGGAGGGGTGTGTGGAATGCTCACTATGAGGGGTGTGGTCAGTGTTGGGAGGGGTGTGTGGAATGCTCACTATGAGGGGTGTGGTCAGTGTTGGGAGGGGTGTGTGGAATGTTCACTATGAGGGGTGTGGTCAGTGTTGGGAGGGGTGTGGTCAGTGTTGGGAGGGGTGTGTGGAATGCTCACTATGAGGGGTGTGGTCAGTGTTGGGAGGGGTGTGTGGAATGCTCACTATGAGGGGTGTGGTCAGTGTTGGGAGGGGTGTGTGGAATGCTCACTGGGAGGGGTGTGTGGAATGCTCACTATGAGGGGTGTGGTCAGTGTTGGGAGGGGTGTGTGGAATGCTCACTATGAGGGGTGTGGTCAGTGTTGGGAGGGGTGTGTGGAATGCTCACTATGAGGGGTGTGGTCAGTGTTGGGAGGGGTGTGTGGAATGCTCACTATGAGGGGTGTGGTCAGTGTTGGGAGGGGTGTGGTCAGTGTTGGGAGGGGTGTGGTCAGTGTTTGGAGGGGTGTGTTTTTTCCAGTGTGTTGAGCTGCTGTCTTGTTTTCCAGGGGATTTTTTCCCAGGAGTCTCTGGATGGATGGTGGCTTTCTGCTTGACTTTAGCTCTCAGTATTGGAGCCATTCCTCTGCTGGTGATCCAAT
>NW_024473415.1:0-5568 GCF_017654505.1 Polyodon spathula | reverse complement strand
GTGTTTGATTGCTGACTATAGCAGCTAGACTGGAGCACAGTGTTTGATTGCTGACTATAGCAGCTAGACTGGAGCACAGTGTTTGATTGACTATAGCAGCTAGACTGGAGCACAGTGTTTGATTGCTGACTATAGCAGCTAGACTGGAGCACAGTGTTTGATTGACTATAGCAGCTAGACTGGAGCACAGTGTGATTGACTATAGCAGCTAGACTGGAGCACAGTGTTTGATTGACTATAGCAGCTAGACTGGAGCACAGTGTTTGATTGACTATAGCAGCTAGACTGGAGCACAGTGTTTGATTGACTATAGCAGCTAGACTGGAGCACAGTGTTTGATTGACTATAGCAGCTAGACTGGAGCACAGTGTTTGATTGACTATAGCAGCTAGACTGGAGCACAGTGTTTGATTGACTATAGCAGCTAGACTGGAGCACAGTGTTTGATTGACTATAGCAGCTAGACTGGAGCACAGTGTTTGATTGACTATAGCAGCTAGACTGGAGCACAGTGTTTGATTGACTATAGCAGCTAGACTGGAGCACAGTGTTTGACTTAGACTGGAGCAGTGTTTGATTGACTATAGCAGCTAGACTGGAGCACAGTGTTTGATTGACTATAGCAGCTAGACTGGAGCACAGTGTTTGATTGACTATAGCAGCTAGACTGGAGCACAGTGTTTGATTGACTATAGCAGCTAGACTGGAGCACAGTGTTTGATTGACTATAGCAGCTAGACTGGAGCACAGTGTTTGATTGACTATAGCAGCTAGACTGGAGCACAGTGTTTGATTGACTATAGCAGCTAGACTGGAGCACAGTGTTTGATTGACTATAGCAGCTAGACTGGAGCACAGTGTTTGATTGACTATAGCAGCTAGACTGGAGCACAGTGTTTGATTGACTATAGCAGCTAGACTGGAGCACAGTGTTTGATTGACTATAGCAGCTAGACTGGAGCACAGTGTTTGATTGACTATAGCAGCTAGACTGGAGCACAGTGTTTGATTGACTATAGCAGCTAGACTGGAGCACAGTGTTTGATTGACTATAGCAGCTAGACTGGAGCACAGTGTTTGATTGACTATAGCAGCTAGACTGGAGCACAGTGTTTGATTGACTATAGCAGCTAGACTGGAGCACAGTGTTTGATTGACTATAGCAGCTAGACTGGAGCACAGTGTTTGATTGACTATAGCAGCTAGACTGGAGCACAGTGTGTTTGATTGACTATAGCAGCTAGACTGGAGCACAGTGTTTGATTGACTATAGCAGCTAGACTGGAGCACAGTGTTTGAGCTTGACTATAGCAGCTAGCAGCTGGAGCACAGTGTTTGATTGACTATAGCAGCTAGACTGGAGCACAGTGTTTGATTGACTATAGCAGCTAGACTGGAGCACAGTGTTTGATTGACTATAGCAGCTAGACTGGAGCACAGTGTTTGATTGACTATAGCAGCTAGACTGGAGCACAGTGTTTGATTGACTATAGCAGCTAGACTGGAGCACAGTGTTTGATTGACTATAGCAGCTAGACTGGAGCACAGTGTTTGATTGACTATAGCAGCTAGACTGGAGCACAGTGTTTGATTGACTATAGCAGCTAGACTGGAGCACAGTGTTTGATTGACTATAGCAGCTAGACTGGAGCACAGTGTTTGATTGACTATAGCAGCTAGACTGGAGCACAGTGTTTGATTGCTGACTATAGCAGCTAGACTGGAGCACAGTGTTTGATTGACTATAGCAGCTAGACTGGAGCACAGTGTTTGATTGACTATAGCAGCTAGACTGGAGCACAGTGTTTGATTGCTGACTATAGCAGCTAGACTGGAGCACAGTGTTTGATTTGACTATAGCAGCTAGACTGGAGCACAGTGTTTGATTGACTATAGCAGCTAGACTGGAGCACAGTGTTTGATTGACTATAGCAGCTAGACTGGAGCACAGTGTTTGATTGACTATAGCAGCTAGACTGGAGCACAGTGTTTGATTGCTGACTATAGCAGCTAGACTGGAGCACAGTGTTTGATTGACTATAGCAGCTAGACTGGAGCACAGTGTTTGATTGACTATAGCAGCTAGACTGGAGCACAGTGTTTGATTGACTATAGCAGCTAGACTGGAGCACAGTGTTTGATTGACTATAGCAGCTAGACTGGAGCACAGTGTTTGATTGACTATAGCAGCTAGACTGGAGCACAGTGTTTGATTGACTATAGCAGCTAGACTGGAGCACAGTGTTTGCAGCTGACTATAGCAGCTAGACTGGAGCACAGTGTTTGATAGCAGCTAGACTGACTATAGCAGCTAGACTGGAGCACAGTGTTTGATTGACTATAGCAGCTAGACTGGAGCACAGTGTTTGATTGACTATAGCAGCTAGACTGGAGCACAGTGTTTGATTTGACTATAGCAGCTAGACTGGAGCACAGTGTTTGATTGACTATAGCAGCTAGACTGGAGCACAGTGTTTGATTGACTATAGCAGCTAGACTGGAGCACAGTGTTTGATTGACTATAGCAGCTAGACTGGAGCACAGTGTTTGATTGACTATAGCAGCTAGACTGGAGCACAGTGTTTGATTGACTATAGCAGCTAGACTGGAGCACAGTGTTTGTTTGGAGAGTGTTTGATTGACTATAGCAGCTAGACTGGAGCACAGTGTTTGATTGACTATAGCAGCTAGACTGGAGCACAGTGTTTGATTGACTATAGCAGCTAGACTGGAGCACAGTGTTTGATTGACTATAGCAGCTAGACTGGAGCACAGTGTTTGATTGACTATAGCAGCTAGACTGGAGCACAGTGTTTGATTGCTGACTATAGCAGCTAGACTGGAGCACAGTGTTTGATTGACTATAGCAGCTAGACTGGAGCACAGTGTTTGATTGACTATAGCAGCTAGACTGGAGCACAGTGTTTGATTGACTATAGCAGCTAGACTGGAGCACAGTGTTTGATTGACTATAGCAGCTAGACTGGAGCACAGTGTTTGATTGACTATAGCAGCTAGACTGGAGCACAGTGTTTGATTGACTATAGCAGCTAGACTGGAGCACAGTGTTTGATTGACTATAGCAGCTAGACTGGAGCACAGTGTTTGATTGACTATAGCAGCTAGACTGGAGCACAGTGTTTGATTGACTATAGCAGCTAGACTGGAGCACAGTGTTTGATTGACTATAGCAGCTAGACTGGAGCACAGTGTTTGATTGACTATAGCAGCTAGACTGGAGCACAGTGTTTGATTGACTATAGCAGCTAGACTGGAGCACAGTGTTTGATTGACTATAGCAGCTAGACTGGAGCACAGTGTTTGATTGACTATAGCAGCTAGACTGGAGCACAGTGTTTGATTGACTATAGCAGCTAGACTGGAGCACAGTGTTTGATTGACTATAGCAGCTAGACTGGAGCACAGTGTTTGATTGACTATAGCAGCTAGACTGGAGCACAGTGTTTGATTGACTATAGCAGCTAGACTGGAGCACAGTGTTTGATTGACTATAGCAGCTAGACTGGAGCACAGTGTTTGATTGACTATAGCAGCTAGACTGGAGCACAGTGTTTGATTGACTATAGCAGCTAGACTGGAGCACAGTGTTTGATAGACTGACTATAGCAGCTAGACTGGAGCACAGTGTTTGAGTGTTTTGACTATAGCAGCTAGACTGGAGCACAGTGTTTGATTGACTATAGCAGCTAGACTGGAGCACAGTGTTTGATTGACTATAGCAGCTAGACTGGAGCACAGTGTTTGATTGACTATAGCAGCTAGACTGGAGCACAGTGTTTGATTGACTATAGCAGCTAGACTGGAGCACAGTGTTTGATTGACTATAGCAGCTAGACTGGAGCACAGTGTTTGATTGACTATAGCAGCTAGACTGGAGCACAGTGTTTGATTGACTATAGCAGCTAGACTGGAGCACAGTGTTTGTGTTTTGACTATAGCAGCTAGACTGGAGCACAGTGTTTGATTGACTATAGCAGCTAGACTGGAGCACAGTGTTTGATTTGACTATAGCAGCTAGACTGGAGCACAGTGTTTGATTGACTATAGCAGCTAGACTGGAGCACAGTGTTTGATTGACTATAGCAGCTAGACTGGAGCACAGTGTTTGATTGACTATAGCAGCTAGACTGGAGCACAGTGTTTGATTGACTATAGCAGCTAGACTGGAGCACAGTGTTTGATTGACTATAGCAGCTAGACTGGAGCACAGTGTTTGATTGACTATAGCAGCTAGACTGGAGCACAGTGTTTGATTGACTATAGCAGCTAGACTGGAGCACAGTGTTTGATTGACTATAGCAGCTAGACTGGAGCACAGTGTTTGATTGACTATAGCAGCTAGACTGGAGCACAGTGTTTGATTGACTATAGCAGCTAGACTGGAGCACAGTGTTTGATTGACTATAGCAGCTAGACTGGAGCACAGTGTTTGATTGACTATAGCAGCTAGACTGGAGCACAGTGTTTGATTGCTGACTATAGCAGCTAGACTGGAGCACAGTGTTTGATTGACTATAGCAGCTAGACTGGAGCACAGTGTTTGATTGACTATAGCAGCTAGACTGGAGCACAGTGTTTGATTGACTATAGCAGCTAGACTGGAGCACAGTGTTTGATTGCTGACTATAGCAGCTAGACTGGAGCACAGTGTTTGATTGACTATAGCAGCTAGACTGGAGCACAGTGTTTGATTGACTATAGCAGCTAGACTGGAGCACAGTGTTTGATTGACTATAGCAGCTAGACTGGAGCACAGTGTTTGATTGACTATAGCAGCTAGACTGGAGCACAGTTTTTGATAGCAGCTGACTATAGCAGCTAGACTGGAGCACAGTGTTTGTGTTTGATTGACTATAGCAGCTAGACTGGAGCACAGTGTTTGATTGACTATAGCAGCTAGACTGGAGCACAGTGTTTGATTGACTATAGCAGCTAGACTGGAGCACAGTGTTTGATTGACTATAGCAGCTAGACTGGAGCACAGTGTTTGATTGCTGACTATAGCAGCTAGACTGGAGCACAGTGTTTGATTGACTATAGCAGCTAGACTGGAGCACAGTGTTTTGATTGACTATAGCAGCTAGACTGGAGCACAGTGTTTGATTGACTATAGCAGCTAGACTGGAGCACAGTGTTTGATTGACTATAGCAGCTAGACTGGAGCACAGTGTTTGATTGACTATAGCAGCTAGACTGGAGCACAGTTTTTGATTGACTATAGCAGCTAGACTGGAGCACAGTGTTTGATTGACTATAGCAGCTAGACTGGAGCACAGTGTTTGATTGACTATAGCAGCTAGACTGGAGCACAGTGTTTGATTGACTATAGCAGCTAGACTGGAGCACAGTGTTTGACAGACTATAGCAGCTAGACTGGAGCACAGTGTTTGATTGACTATAGCAGCTAGACTGGAGCACAGTGTTTGATTGACTATAGCAGCTAGACTGGAGCACAGTGTTTGATTGACTATAGCAGCTAGACTGGAGCACAGTGTTTGATTGCTGACTATAGCAGCTAGACTGGAGCACAGTGTTTGATTTGACTAT
>NW_024473414.1:0-1000 GCF_017654505.1 Polyodon spathula | reverse complement strand
AGCAGCTAGACTGGAGCACAGTGTTTGATTGACTATAGCAGCTAGACTGGAGCACAGTGTTTGATTGCTGACTATAGCAGCTAGACTGGAGCACAGTGTTTGATTGACTATAGCAGCTAGACTGGAGCACAGTGTTTGATTGACTATAGCAGCTAGACTGGAGCACAGTGTTTGATTGACTATAGCAGCTAGACTGGAGCACAGTGTTTGATTGACTATAGCAGCTAGACTGGAGCACAGTGTTTGATTGACTATAGCAGCTAGACTGGAGCACAGTGTTTGAGCACAGCAGTTTGATTGACTATAGCAGCTAGACTGGAGCACAGTGTTTGATTGACTATAGCAGCTAGACTGGAGCACAGTGTTTGATTGACTATAGCAGCTAGACTGGAGCACAGTGTTTGATTGCTGACTATAGCAGCTAGACTGGAGCACAGTGTTTGATTGCTGACTATAGCAGGCTTGTTATTGTTGAGATTCAATTTAAGGATGCAATTCATTAATATGTGTAATGGTCTAATTTAATCAGCACTCTGCTGTCATGAATGTCTTTCTTTTAACGAGTTCAAGATTGCCGAGGTAAACAATTGAGCAGTAAATCACACAACACTGTTATATCTTTTATACATTTTATCAAGAAAGATACAAAATAGATGCTCTACAAAAACAGAAGAGGAGATTCACATCAAAACAGCAGAAATCAGTTCACTAAGTTTAGCAATGAATAATATTCAGGGAGCATCTCAGCTTCAGTGTAAATATTGATCACATGGAAAATAATGCATTCATCTATTGTCTAGAAAGTCTGATCCAGAGTGACTTACAGTTGTTAGAAAATATCACAGTACAAAAAGTAGAGGAGAGAGATAGAGAGAGAGAGGGCAGAGAGGAGAGAGGGCAGAGAAGAGAGAGGAGAGGGCAGGGAGAAGGAGAGTAGAGAGGGCAGGGAAGAGAGGGTGATTAGAGAGGGCAGGGGAGTAGAGAGGGTGAGAAGATGGGG
>NW_024473413.1:0-1000 GCF_017654505.1 Polyodon spathula | reverse complement strand
TTAGTTTTTCGGGGTTTAAATCTATGGCAAAACCATTCTGGATCGCGAAAGGGAAAAATCTCTCCAATTACTTCCACTTTCTTAGCCAATAAAGAAGATGGGGCTGTCAGAGCAGCCAACCAATCTTTAAACTGCTCACAGTCCCGTCCCAGAACTACTGGTACCGGCAATCGAGGACATAATCCTACCTGCACCTGCATCACCTGCTGGCCAATAGTCATACACACATTTATCTTGGGATAGGAGCGGACATCCCCATGAATACATTTAATATGCACCCGTCCCAATATACGTTTATGCCCCGGTGAGATTAGGCTCTCCTGTACTAGAGACTGACCACACCCTGAGTCCAGGAGAGCCTGGGTTTCTGTACCATCCACTGTCACAGAAATAACAAAACCCGTGTGCTGAAGCGATTGAGGTAATTGAACGTGCCTACCTGGTCGGCTGAGGTCACACTCCATCACGGGGCAGTCCCGGGAGAGGTGGCCCACCTCCCTGCACGTCCAACACCTCGGTGGGCTGGTTTCTCTCCCCGAAGTTTTGGAAAGAGGGGGAAACACTGGAGCCATAAAAGGGGCCCGCCAATAAGGCGTCCGCGCGAGACCCCGGTCCGACACTGCAGCAGCCCGTGGGTATCCCCACCCTGCCCCAGTACCAGGACCGGGAGCTCCCCCCGACACCCCCCGACCAAATCCTGGACTACCCCTTCCCCCCAGTCCCTTCGCCCTTTCCGGGGCCAGTTGAGGGGACGATCCAGTAGCCACACTCCTCCCGGGCAGTTTCGCAGGCATTGGCTCCGCTGCCTGGTACTGCTCGGCAAGTTCGACCGCCCGGTCCAGCGTGTCCGGCGCCTGCCGCTGGACCCACAGCCGAGGTCCCGAGGCTAGACACTCCAGGAAGCGCTCCACCACGATCATCTCAACCACCCTGGCTTTGGTGTTTAGATCGGGATTCAACCAACCCATGGTGTAATCCTTCAGCCGGTGGGCGATGGTTC
>NW_024473412.1:0-1000 GCF_017654505.1 Polyodon spathula | reverse complement strand
GTGGGTGCTCCCCTGCTGCAAATTGCTCCTCCCGGAATTTCTTCCGGTAGCCCTCCGGTGTGGCCCCCACACGATTTAGGATGGCTGCCTTCAGCAGGGGGTAATCCAGCATGTGCTCCGGGGACAGCGTCCTCGCAGCTGCTTGAGCCTCCCCGGTGAGTTGGGGCAACACATAGCTAGCCCACTGGGCTTGGGGCCACCCGGCCGAGATCGCCATAGCCTCGAACACCTCCAAGTAGGCGTCAGGTCGATCCTCGGCCGTCATTTTGGTGGGTCTCTGGATGGAGTGGTCTGGAGCTGTGGGTCTATCCGCCCCCTGCACTGCCGCGGTGAGCGTCTGGCGCAGGAGGTCCATCATTGCGGCAAACTGAGTCGCATCCATCGCTAGTCTGCTCCTTCTATAGTTGCACTGCTTGGGGCAGTGCCAGTGAATCCCACTTCTGACACCACGTGTGGAAGGGGTGTGGGTAATTCACTGACCAGGAGACAGACAGGTGTACTTGGAAACACCACACAGGTGCCCAGTTTTATTTTAGACCGGTTCTTATTTTTCTCCGGCAGAGGGCACTGTTGACCGTGGGCTGCCTATCAACGATGATAGACAGCACCACGGAAATACCACAGCTGGTACGTCGAACAGCAAGTGCACTCGCAGGTGCTCAAAGAAATAATAATGAAAATTCTCCCGGCTGATTGTGGTATATTCACGTTTGATTTTGTTATTGTGGTATATTCACGTTTGATTTTGTTATTGTGGTATATTCACGTTTGATTTTGTTATTGTGGTATATTCACGTTTGATTTTGTTATTGTGGTATATTCACGTTTGATTTAATGTTTGTTTTGTTTTAACACATTTATAAAGCGCGTTTATTTTGGCACGTTACTTTGTTGTAGATTTGCACAGATCTCACTGGCACGTTGATGCTCTGCTGTTCTCAGCCCCTGTAGCTGCTAATTGAATAATGAAGAAGCTGAGCACCTGGTAAAAAAAATTCAT
>NW_024473411.1:0-2000 GCF_017654505.1 Polyodon spathula | reverse complement strand
CCATTCGAGAGATTGGATTTTGTTGTTGTGATGTGAACCCGGGTTTGTCTGGAGTGGAGGCTGGACACACAGTCCGTTTGATTTTGTTATGGTAGTATATTCACGCTGGATTTTGTTAGTGTAGTACAGTCACGTTTTCAAAGTGCGTAGACGTATTCCTCAGCCATTTGCGGCTGCAAAGAGTCAGAGTGATGAATTACCTCGATGACTGGTTGATCTGTTCCCAGTCGCGGGAGGGAGCGGTGGTCCACACGGCGCTAGTGATGGAGTATCTAGTGAGGCTGGGTCTCACCATCAACGATGCCAAGAGTCGGCTGATGCCAGCGCAGTGCATAACGTATGTGGGGCTCCGGCTGGACTCCACCACAATGCGAGCATAACAGGGTAGCAGTTTGGATGACAGGGTAGCAGGTTTAAAGCACCACCTCTCCCTGTTTCGGCAGGGATCAAAGGTGTCCCTTGTTTTGTGCCAACAACTTCTGGGTCTGATGGCAGCAGCGGTATTAGCCATCGAGCTGGGTTTATTGCGCATGTGCCCACTACAGGCGTGGCTCAATGCATTCAGGTTGCATCCCAAACGCGATAGGCACCATCGGCTGACAGTGTGTCTCGTGTGTACGGCGGCCCTGCGCTGGTGGAGGATTCCCTCTCACCTGCGCCAAGGAGTCCGAATGGGGGCAGTTTACACCCACAGGGTAGTGACGACGGACGCCTCCAACTCAGGTTGGGGCGCGGTCTGCGAAGGCAGAGGAGTCAGCGGACCCTGGTCGGGCTGCCGGACGTCCCTGCATATCAACATGTTGGAGCTGCAAGCGGTGTTCCTTGCCCTCCAGTACGTTCTACCCGTGGTGCGGAACAGACATGTGCTGATCCGCACAGACAATACATCAGTGGTGGCATATGTCAACCACCAGGGTGGCCTTCGGTCCCCGGGGCTGCACCGCCTAGCCTTCAGGCTACTGATTTGGGCCCAACAGAACTTGCTGTCCCTTCGGGCGATGCATGTTCCGGGCGTGGAGAATCGAGCGGCGGACCTCCTCTCGAGGGAGGGACCGCACCCCTCGGAGTGGCGGCTCCACCTCAGGTGGTGGAGTGCATTTGGGAACATTTCGGGAAGGCGCAGGTCGATCTCTTTGCCTCGGTGGAGACGACACACTGCCCCCTATGGTTCTCCCTAAACCGCTGCGGCGGTCCACTCGGCGTCGACGCCCTAGCCCACGTATGGCCCAGAGCACTCCTTTACGCGGTCCCACCTCTGCCATTACTCCCGGCCTTTCTCGAAAAGGTCTGGTCTGAGAAGGCTTCAATTCTCCTAGTGGCCCCCACGTGGCCCAGGAAAATCAGATTTTCATCCCTGTTCCAGCTACTGAACGGCCCGTCCTGGAAAATCCCGCTTCGCCGGGATCTTCTCAGTCAGTGTTAGTTTATGATACACGTAAACCTGCTGGCTCAAGAGAAGATGGCCACCAACTCCAGGTGGGTGATCCGTCAGTGTACTGGGCACATCCTTGGTACCCCGTGCAAGACGGGCTATCAGGCTCAGGGTGAGTGGGAGACAGATGACGGGCTTAACTTCACGGGACTCGACGAGGGGTGCCATGTGCCGGCCGTGGTACTCCGGGATAACAGGGCATTCTCGCAGGGAGGGCTACCCCTCCGTATGTAGTGGCCCAGCGCTACCGAGTAGCTGGGGAAAGTTGTCCCACAACATTGATGGTCCTTTAGTCCTTATCATGGCCCTCACTAGGGTCCTCGAGGTTGCATGCTCACGCTGGAAACCTAGGTCAGGCAGGACTTTGCGTCCCTCAGGCGAGAGGCACACTTTGGCACCCGGAGCCGGGCAGGCTCCAGCTATGTGTCTGGCCCCTGAAAGGGACCACTGGTCAGCCTCGTCTCAACTGTGTATGATAGTGCTGGCTTATCCCCACCTGGGCGAATAGCCGCACATTCCACGAGGGGTGTGGCTACATCATGGGCCCTCTTCCCAGGTGCCTCCTTGG
>NW_024473410.1:0-16018 GCF_017654505.1 Polyodon spathula | reverse complement strand
CTGAACTTGGCGTTTGATGGACATCAAGGTCATTTTTTACAGCTTTGGAATCCCACAGGGTGATGCCTGAGAGAGGGGGGAGGCAGGGTGAGAGAGAGAGGGAGGCAGGGTGAGAGGGGGAGGGATGGGAGAAGAGGAAGGGAGAGAGGGGGAACAGAGAGAGGAGGGGAGAGAGAGGAGGAGGAGAGAGAGAAGAGGTCTCTCCCTCTCCCCCACTCTATCCTCCTACACTCCTCCCTCTTCCCCCCTGTGTCTCCAGGGGGGAGGGAAAGAGGAGGTGGGGAGGGAGAGAGGGGAACGGAGAGGGGAGAGAGAAAAGAGGCAGAGAGAGAGAGAGAAGGGGGTTGCTTGTTAACATCTGTGTCACAACCTTGAGTAGAAATTTGCAGTGCTGAAAAACTGAATTCTTTTAGAATCTACATCTATTCTCCCCCTTCATCACCCACAATTGGAATGAGTGCAGTTCTGTGCTGTGAGTCTTCAAGAACATGCACAGACATTCTCCTGTATATCCGCTATATTTGGTACTGCAAGCACAGAGAATCCTTTCAGAGGATTCGATGCAGCTGGAACTGCTAACAGAACCTGGCAGGCACCCAAGAGGGGAGTGGTCAGGGCTCTGGACTCCTGACCGGAGGAGAGTCTTGCATGCTTGGTACAGTAAGTCCAGTTGGATAGAGAATAATACAAAAATAATAAATTGCTTTTGTCTTGTTGGCTTCTTTTTTTTACATCCTGTAAAAGTTTTTGCATGCCTTGTTAAATAAGTCACGGCACGCCACTGAAAAATAATACTGTGATGTCGTCATCTTGTAACAGCTGCATCTCTCCCTGGATAAGGGGTACTCCTCAGTGGCTGGAATAAAAACCAGCACGGGGCGGGCGGGTGGAGAGGGGAGGGAGGATACTCCCAGTGCCCTGTACACCATCAGATACCCTGGCATAAATAAACATTTTCAGAAACTGCACAAAGTAAGCTTTTTAGAAATGGGTAACGATAAGAATCAGACTGATGATAGATATAAACATATACTCTGTAGCTGTCACAGTGAGAGATTGCATGTGTGATTATAGAATTGATACAAATCCAGATTAAACATATTGACTGCGTTCAAATTACTCCTAAAAAGTGAGTCTGCCTCTGACATTCCGTTCTGCATAGACGGAATTCGGACAGCTTTGGGAGGTTTGAGTGGAGCGGGGGGTGGGGGTGTACAGTACCTGGTATTAAGTTTGTAGATGTCACAGTGTGAGTGAGTGGAGCGGGGGGTGGGGGTGTACAGTACCTGGTATTAAGTTTGTAGATGTCACAGTGTGAGTGAGTGGAGCGGGGGGTTGGGGTGTACAGTACCTGGGATTAAGTTTGTAGATGTCACAGTGTGAGTGAGTGGAGCGGGGGGTGGGGGTGTACAGTACCTGGTATTAAGTTTGTAGATGTCAGTGTGAGTGGGTGGAGCGGGCGGTGGGGTGTACAGTACCTGGTATTAAGTTTGTAGATGTCAGTGTGAGTGGGTGGAGCGGGGGGTGGGGTGTACAGTACCTGGGATTAAGTTTGTAGATGTCACAGTGTGAGTGAGTGGAGCGGGGGGTGGGGGTGTACAGTACCTGGGATTAAGTTTGTAGATGTCACAGTGTGAGTGAGTGGAGCGGGGGGTGGGGGTGTACAGTACCTGGTATTAAGTTTGTAGATGTCACAGTGTGAGTGTGGAGCGTGGGGTTGGGGTGTACAGTACCTGGGATTAAGTTTGTAGATGTCACAGTGTGAGTGAGTGGAGCGGGGGGTGGGGGTGTACAGTACCTGGGATTAAGTTTGTAGATGTCACAGTGTGAGTGAGTGGAGCGGGGGGTGGGGGTGTACAGTACCTGGGATTAAGTTTGTAGATGTCACAGTGTGAGTGAGTGGAGCGGGGGGTGGGGGTGTACAGTACCTGGTATTAAGTTTGTAGATGTCACAGTGTGAGTGAGTGGAGCGGGGGGTGGGGGTGTACAGTACCTGGTATTAAGTTTGTAGATGTCACAGTGTGAGTGAGTGGAGCGGGGGGTGGGGGTGTACAGGGGTGTACAGTACCTGGGGTTGTACAGTACCTGGGATTAAGTTTGTAGATATCACAGTGTGAGTGAGTGGAGCGTGGGGTTGGGGGTGTACAGTACCTGGGATTAAGTTTGTAGATGTCACAGTGTGAGTGAGTGGAGCGTGGGGTTGGGGTGTACAGTACCTGGTATTAAGTTTGTAGATGTCACAGTGTGAGTGAGTGGAGTGGGGGGTGGGGGTGTACAGTACCTGGGTTTGTAGATGTCACAGTGTGACAGTGGACCTGGGGGTTGTACAGTACCTGGTATTAAGTTTGTAGATGTCACAGTGTGAGTGAGTGGAGCGTGGGGTGGGGGTGTACAGTACCTGGTATTAAGTTTGTAGATGTCACAGTGTGAGTGAGTGGAGCGGGGGGTGGGGGTGTACAGTACCTGGTATTAAGTTTGTAGATGTCACAGTGTGAGTGAGTGGAGCGGGGGGTGGGGGTGTACAGTACCTGGTATTAAGTTTGTAGATGTCACAGTGTGAGTGAGTGGAGCGGGGGGTGGGGGTGTACAGTACCTGGTATTAAGTTTGTAGATGTCACAGTGTGAGTGAGTGGAGCGGGGGGTGGGGGTGTACAGTACCTGGGATTAAGTTTGTAGATGTCACAGTGTGAGTGAGTGGAGCGGGGGGTGGGGGTGTACAGTACCTGGTATTAAGTTTGTAGATATCACAGTAGATGTCAGTGTGAGTGAGTGGAGTGAGGGAGCGGGGGGTGGGGGGTGTACAGTACCTGGGATTAAGTTTGTAGATGTCACAGTGTGAGTGAGTGGAGCGGGGGGTGGGGGTGTACAGTACCTGGGATTAAGTTTGTAGATGTCACAGTGTGAGTGAGTGGAGCGGGGGGTGGGGGTGTACAGTACCTGGTATTAAGTTTGTAGATGTCACAGTGTGAGTGAGTGGAGCGGGGGGTGGGGGTGTACAGTACCTGGGATTAAGTTTGTAGATGTCACAGTGTGAGTGAGTGGAGCGTACCTGGGGTAGATGTCACAGGGAGTGTACAGTACCTGGTATTAAGTTTGTAGATGTCACAGTGTGAGTGAGTGGAGCGTGGGGTGGGGGTGTACAGTACCTGGGATTAAGTTTGTAGATGTCACAGTGTGAGTGAGTGGAGCGTGGGGTTGGGGTGTACAGTACCTGGTATTAAGTTTGTAGATGTCACAGTGTGAGTGAGTGGAGCGGGGGGTGGGGGTGTACAGTACCTGGTATTAAGTTTGTAGATGTCACAGTGTGAGTGGGTGGAGCGGGGGGTGGGGGTGTACAGTACCTGGTATTAAGTTTGTAGATGTCACAGTGTGAGTGAGTGGAGCGGGGGGTGGGGGTGTACAGTACCTGGTATTAAGTTTGTAGATGTCACAGTGTGAGTGAGTGGAGCGGGGGGTGGGGGTGTACAGTACCTGGTATTAAGTTTGTAGATGTCACAGTGTGAGTGAGTGGAGCGGGGGGTGGGGGTGTACAGTACCTGGTATTAAGTTTGTAGATGTCACAGTGTGAGTGGGTGGAGCGGGGGGTGGGGTGTACAGTACCTGGTATTAAGTTTGTAGATGTCACAGTGTGAGTGAGTGGAGCGGGGGGTGGGGGTGTACAGTACCTGGTATTAAGTTTGTAGATGTCACAGTGTGAGTGAGTGGAGCGGGGGGTGGGGGTGTACAGTACCTGGGATTAAGTTTGTAGATGTCACAGTGTGAGTGAGTGGAGCGTGGGGTTGGGGTGTACAGTACCTGGGATTAAGTTTGTAGATGTCACAGTGTGAGTGAGTGGAGCGGGGGGTTGGGGTGTACAGTACCTGGTATTAAGTTTGTAGATGTCACAGTGTGAGTGAGTGGAGCGGGGGGTGGGGGTGTACAGTACCTGGGATTAAGTTTGTAGATGTCACAGTGTGAGTGAGTGGAGCGGGGGGTGGGGGTGTACAGTACCTGGGATTAAGTTTGTAGATGTCACAGTGTGAGTGAGTGGAGCGGGGGGTGGGGGTGTACAGTACCTGGGATTAAGTTTGTAGATGTCACAGTGTGAGTGAGTGGAGCGTGGGGTTGGGGTGTACAGTACCTGGTATTAAGTTTGTAGATGTCACAGTGTGAGTGAGTGGAGCGGGGGGTGGGGGTGTACAGTACCTGGTATTAAGTTTGTAGATGTCAGTGTGAGTGGGTGGAGCGGGGGGTGTGTACAGTACCTGGTATTAAGTTTGTAGATGTCACAGTGTGAGTGGAGCGGGGGGTGGGGGTGTACAGTACCTGGTATTAAGTTTGTAGATGTCACAGTGTGAGTGAGTGGAGCGGGGGGTGGGGGTGTACAGTACCTGGTATTAAGTTTGTAGATGTCACAGTGTGAGTGAGTGGAGCGGGGGGTGGGGGTGTACAGTACCTGGTATTAAGTTTGTAGATGTCACAGTGTGAGTGAGTGGAGCGGGTGGGGGTGTACAGTACCTGGTATTAAGTTTGTAGATGTCACAGTGTGAGTGAGTGGAGCGGGGGGTGGGGGTGTACAGTACCTGGGATTAAGTTTGTAGATGTCACAGTGTGAGTGAGTGGAGCGGGGGGTTGGGGTGTACAGTACCTGGGATTAAGTTTGTAGATGTCACAGTGTGAGGGAGTGGAGCGTGGGGTTGGGGTGTACAGTACCTGGGATTAAGTTTGTAGATGTCACAGTGTGAGTGAGTGGAGCGGGGGGTGGGGGTGTACAGTACCTGGTATTAAGTTTGTAGATGTCACAGTGTGAGTGAGTGGAGCGGGGGGTGGGGTGTACCTGGTATTAAGTTTGTAGATGTCACAGTGTGAGTGGTAGCGGGGGGTGGTAGATATCACAGTGTGAGTGAGTGGAGCGTGGGGTTGGGGTGTACAGTACCTGGTATTAAGTTTGTAGATGTCACAGTGTGAGTGAGTGGAGCGGGGGGTGGGGGTGTACAGTACCTGGGATTAAGTTTGTAGATGTCACAGTGTGAGTGAGTGGAGCGGGGGGTGGGGGTGTACAGTACCTGGTATTAAGTTAAGATGTCAGTGTGAGTGGGTGGAGCGGGGGGTGGGGTGTACAGTACCTGGGATTAAGTTTGTAGATGTCACAGTGTGAGTGAGTGGAGCGTGGGGTTGGGGTGTACAGTACCTGGGATTAAGTTTGTAGATGTCACAGTGTGAGTGAGTGGAGCGGGGGGTGGGGGTGTACAGTACCTGGGTTTGTAGATGTAGATGTCACAGTGTGAGTGAGTGGAGCGGGGGGTGGGGGTGTACAGTACCTGGTATTAAGTTTGTAGATGTCACAGTGTGAGTGAGTGGAGCGGGGGGTGGGGGTGTACAGTACCTGGGATTAAGTTTGTAGATGTCACAGTGTGAGTGAGTGGAGCGGGGGGTTGGGGTGTACAGTACCTGGTATTAAGTTTGTAGATGTCACAGTGTGAGTGAGTGGAGCGGGGGGTGGGGGTGTACAGTACCTGGGATTAAGTTTGTAGATGTCACAGTGTGAGTGAGTGGAGCGTGGGGTTGGGGTGTACAGTACCTGGTATTAAGTTTGTAGATGTAGATGTCACAGTGTGAGTGAGTGGAGATGGGGGGTGGGGGTGTACAGTACCTGGGATTAAGTTTGTAGATGTCACAGTGTGAGTGAGTGGAGCGTGGGGTGGGGGTGTACAGTACCTGGGATTAAGTTTGTAGATGTCAGTAGTGTGAGTGAGTGGAGCGTGGGGTTGGGGTGTACAGTACCTGGTATTAAGTTTGTAGATGTCACAGTGTGAGTGAGTGGAGCGTGGGGTGGGGGTGTACAGTACCTGGTATTAAGTTTGTAGATGTCACAGTGTGAGTGGGTGGAGCGGGGGGTGGGGGTGTACAGTACCTGGGATTAAGTTTGTAGATGTCACAGTGTGAGTGAGTGGAGCGGGGGGTGGGGGTGTACAGTACCTGGTATTAAGTTTGTAGATGTCACAGTGTGAGTGAGTGGAGCGGGGGGTGGGGGTGTACAGTACCTGGTATTAAGTTTGTAGATGTCACAGTGTGAGTGGGTGGAGCGGGGGGTGGGGGTGTACAGTACCTGGGATTAAGTTTGTAGATGTCACAGTGTGAGTGAGTGGAGCGGGGGGTGGGGGTGTACAGTACCTGGTATTAAGTTTGTAGATGTCACAGTGTGAGTGAGTGGAGCGGGGGGTGGACAGTACCTGGTATTAAGTTTGTAGATGTCACAGTGTGAGTGAGTGGAGCGGGGGGTACAGTACCTGGGATTAAGTTTGTAGATGTCACAGTGTGAGTGAGTGGAGCGGGGGGTGGGGGTGTACAGTACCTGGTATTAAGTTTGTAGATGTCACAGTGTGAGTGAGTGGAGCGTGGGGTTGGGGTGTACAGTACCTGGTATTAAGTTTGTAGATGTCAGTGTGTGAGTGTGAGTGAGTGGAGCGGGGGGTGGGGGTGTACAGTACCTGGGATTAAGTTTGTAGATGTCACAGTGTGAGTGAGTGGAGCGGGGGGTGGGGGTGTACAGTACCTGGGATTAAGTTTGTAGATGTCACAGTGTGAGTGAGTGGAGCGTGGGGTTGGGGTGTACAGTACCTGGTATTAAGTTTGTAGATGTCACAGTGTGAGTGAGTGGAGCGGGGGGTGGGGGTGTACAGTACCTGGTATTAAGTTTGTAGATGTCACAGTGTGAGTGGGTGGAGCGTGGGGTGGGGGTGTACAGTACCTGGTATTAAGTTTGTAGATGTCACAGTGTGAGTGAGTGGAGCGGGGGGTGGGGGTGTACAGTACCTGGTATTAAGTTTGTAGATGTCACAGTGTGAGTGAGTGGAGCGGGGGGTGGGGGTGTACAGTACCTGGTATTAAGTTTGTAGATGTCACAGTGTGAGTGAGTGGAGTGGGTGGGGTTTTTACTACGTACTTACCATCACTCACCTCGCACCCAACCCCCATATGTCATGGACCATAATTAAACATAACAAGTCAATCACCCACTCCGCGCCCCCACTCCCACATTCATGGACCATGCATTCAAACATCTACCGTCACACTCACCACATCGCGCGCAGTACAGTACCTGGTATTAAGTTTGTAGATGTCACAGTGTGAGTGAGTGGAGCGGGGGGTGGGGGTGTACAGTACCTGGGATTAAGTTTGTAGATGTCACAGTGTGAGTGAGTGGAGCGGGGGGTGGGGGTGTACAGTACCTGGTATTAAGTTTGTAGATGTCACAGTGTGAGTGAGTGGAGCGGGGGGTGGGGGTGTACAGTACCTGGTATTAAGTTTGTAGATGTCACAGTGTGGAGTGGGGTGTACAGTACCTGGATTAAGTTTGTAGATGTCACAGTGTGAGTGAGTGGAGCGGGGGGTGGGGGTGTACAGTACCTGGGATTAAGTTTGTAGATGTCACAGTGTGAGTGAGTGGAGCGGGGGGTGGGGGTGTACAGTACCTGGTATTAAGTTTGTAGATGTCAGTGTGAGTGTCAGCGGGGGGTGTGTACAGTGTTTGTGGTGGGGTTGGGGTGTACAGTACCTGGTATTAAGTTTGTAGATGTCACAGTGTGAGTGAGTGGAGCGTGGGGTGGGGGTGTACAGTACCTGGTATTAAGTTTGTAGATGTCACAGTGTGAGTGAGTGGAGCGGGGGGTGGGGGTGTACAGTACCTGGTATTAAGTTTGTAGATGTCACAGTGTGAGTGAGTGGAGCGTGGGGGTGGAGCGGGGGGTGGGGGTGTACAGTACCTGGTATTAAGTTTGTAGATGTCACAGTGTGAGTGAGTGGAGCGGGGGGTGGGGGTGTACAGTACCTGGGATTAAGTTTGTAGATGTCACAGTGTGAGTGAGTGGAGCGGGGGGTGGGGGTGTACAGTACCTGGTATTAAGTTTGTAGATGTCACAGTGTGAGTGAGTGGAGCGTGGGGGTGGGGGTGTACAGTACCTGGGATTAAGTTTGTAGATGTCACAGTGTGAGTGAGTGGAGCGGGGGGTGGGGGTGTACAGTACCTGGTATTAAGTTTGTAGATGTCACAGTGTGAGTGAGTGGAGCGGGGGGTGGGGGTGTACAGTACCTGGGATTAAGTTTGTAGATGTCACAGTGTGAGTGAGTGGAGCGTGGGGTTGGGGTGTACAGTACCTGGGATTAAGTTTGTAGATGTCACAGTGTGAGTGAGTGGAGCGTGGGGTTGGGGTGTACAGTACCTGGTATTAAGTTTGTAGATGTCAGTGTGAGTGAGTGGAGCGGGGGGTGGGGGTGTACAGTACCTGGTATTAAGTTTGTAGATGTCAGATGTCAGTGTGAGTGAGTGGAGCGGGGGGTTGGGGTGTACAGTACCTGGGATTAAGTTTGTAGATGTCACAGTGTGAGTGAGTGGAGCGGGGGGTGGGGGTGTACAGTACCTGGGATTAAGTTTGTAGATGTCACAGTGTGAGTGAGTGGAGCGGGGGGTGGGGGTGTACAGTACCTGGGATTAAGTTTGTAGATGTCACAGTGTGAGTGGGTGGAGCGGGGGGTGGGGGTGTACAGTACCTGGTATTAAGTTTGTAGATGTCACAGTGTGAGTGAGTGGAGCGGGGGGTGGGGGTGTACAGTACCTGGTATTAAGTTTGTAGATGTCACAGTGTGAGTGAGTGGAGCGGGGGGTGGGGGTGTACAGTACCTGGGATTAAGTTTGTAGATGTCACAGTGTGAGTGAGTGGAGCGGGGGGTGGGGGTGTACAGTACCTGGTATTAAGTTTGTAGATGTCACAGTGTGAGTGAGTGGAGCGGGGGGTTGGGGTGTACAGTACCTGGTATTAAGTTTGTAGATGTCACAGTGTGAGTGAGTGGAGCGGGGGGTGGGGGTGTACAGTACCTGGGATTAAGTTTGTAGATGTCACAGTGTGAGTGAGTGGAGCGGGGGGTGGGGGTGTACAGTACCTGGTATTAAGTTTGTAGATGTCACAGTGTGAGTGGAGTGGAGCGGGCGGGGTCACAGTGGGGTGTACAGTACCTGGTATTAAGTTTGTAGATGTCACAGTGTGAGTGAGTGGAGCGGGGGGTGGGGGTGTACAGTACCTGGGATTAAGTTTGTAGATGTCACAGTGTGAGTGAGTGGAGCGGGGGGTGGGGGTGTACAGTACCTGGTATTAAGTTTGTAGATGTCACAGTGTGAGTGAGTGGAGCGGGGGGTGGGGGTGTACAGTACCTGGTATTAAGTTTGTAGATGTCACAGTGTGAGTGAGTGGAGCGGGGGGTGGGGGTGTACAGTACCTGGTATTAAGTTTGTAGATGTCACAGTGTGAGTGAGTGGAGCGGGGGGTAGTACCTGGTATTAAGTTTGTAGATGTCACAGTGTGAGTGAGTGGAGCGGGGGGTGGGGGTGTACAGTACCTGGTATTAAGTTTGTAGATGTCACAGTGTGAGTGAGTGGAGCGGGGGGTGGGGGTGTACAGTACCTGGTATTAAGTTTGTAGATGTCACAGTGTGAGTGAGTGGAGCGGGGGGTGGGGGTGTACAGTACCTGGTATTAAGTTTGTAGATGTCACAGTGTGAGTGAGTGGAGCGGGGGGTGGGGGTGTACAGTACCTGGGATTAAGTTTGTAGATGTCACAGTGTGAGTGAGTGGAGCGGGGGGTGGGGGTGTACAGTACCTGGGATTAAGTTTGTAGATGTCACAGTGTGAGTGAGTGGAGCGGGGGGTGGGGGTGTACAGTACCTGGTATTAAGTTTGTAGATGTCACAGTGTGAGTGAGTGGAGCGGGGGGTGGGGGTGTACAGTACCTGGGATTAAGTTTGTAGATGTCACAGTGTGAGTGAGTGGAGCGGGGGGTGGGGGTGTACAGTACCTGGTATTAAGTTTGTAGATGTCACAGTGTGAGTGAGTGGAGCGGGGGGTGGGGGTGTACAGTACCTGGGATTAAGTTTGTAGATGTCACAGTGTGAGTGAGTGGAGCGTGGGGTGGGGGTGTACAGTACCTGGTATTAAGTTTGTAGATGTCACAGTGTGAGTGAGTGGAGCGGGGGGTGGGGGTGTACAGTACCTGGTATTAAGTTTGTAGATGTCACAGTGTGAGTGAGTGGAGCGGGGGGTGGGGGTGTACAGTACCTGGGATTAAGTTTGTAGATGTCACAGTGTGAGTGAGTGGAGCGGGGGGTGGGGGTGTACAGTACCTGGTATTAAGTTTGTAGATGTCACAGTGTGAGTGAGTGGAGCGGGGGGTGGGGGTGTACAGTACCTGGTATTAAGTTTGTAGATGTCACAGTGTGAGTGAGTGGAGCGGGGGGTGGGGGTGTACAGTACCTGGTATTAAGTTTGTAGATGTCACAGTGTGAGTGAGTGGAGCGGGGGGTGGGGGTGTACAGTACCTGGGATTAAGTTTGTAGATGTCACAGTGTGAGTGAGTGGAGCGTGGGGTTGGGGTGTACAGTACCTGGTATTAAGTTTGTAGATGTCACAGTGTGAGTGAGTGGAGGGTGTACAGGGGGGTGATGGGGTGTACAGTACCTGGTATTAAGTTTGTAGATGTCACAGTGTGAGTGAGTGGAGCGGGGGGTGGGGGTGTACAGTACCTGGTATTAAGTTTGTAGATGTCACAGTGTGAGTGGGTGGAGCGGGGGGTGGGGTGTACAGTACCTGGGATTAAGTTTGTAGATGTCACAGTGTGAGTGAGTGGAGCGGGGGGTGGGGGTGTACAGTACCTGGGATTAAGTTTGTAGATGTCACAGTGTGAGTGAGTGGAGCGGGGGGTGGGGGTGTACAGTACCTGGGATTAAGTTTGTAGATGTCACAGTGTGAGTGAGTGGAGCGGGGGGTGGGGGTGTACAGTACCTGGTATTAAGTTTGTAGATGTCACAGTGTGAGTGAGTGGAGCGTGGGGTGGGGGTGTACAGTACCTGGTATTAAGTTTGTAGATGTCACAGTGTGAGTGAGTGGAGCGGGGGGTGGGGGTGTACAGTACCTGGGATTAAGTTTGTAGATGTCACAGTGTGAGTGAGTGGAGCGTGGGGTGGGGGTGTACAGTACCTGGTATTAAGTTTGTAGATGTCACAGTGTGAGTGGGTGGAGCGGGGGGGTTGGGGGTGTACAGTACCTGGGATTAAGTTTGTAGATGTCACAGTGTGAGTGAGTGGAGCGGGGGGTGGGGGTGTACAGTACCTGGTATTAAGTTTGTAGATGTCACAGTGTGAGTGAGTGGAGCGGGGGGTGGGGGTGTACAGTACCTGGTATTAAGTTTGTAGATGTCACAGTGTGAGTGAGTGGAGCGGGGGGTGGGGGTGTACAGTACCTGGGATTAAGTTTGTAGATGTCACAGTGTGAGTGAGTGGAGCGGGGGGTGGGGGTGTACAGTACCTGGTATTAAGTTTGTAGATGTCACAGTGTGAGTGAGTGGAGCGGGGGGTGGGGGTGTACAGTACCTGGGATTAAGTTTGTAGATGTCACAGTGTGAGTGGGTGGAGCGTGGGGTGGGGGTGTACAGTACCTGGTTATTAATGTCACAGTGTGAGTGAGTGGAGCGTGGGGTGGGGGTGTACAGTACCTGGTATAGATGTCACAGTGTGAGTGAGTGGAGCGGGGGGTGGGGGTGTACAGTACCTGGGATTAAGTTTGTAGATGTCACAGTGTGAGTGAGTGGAGCGGGGGGTGGGGGTGTACAGTACCTGGTATTAAGTTTGTAGATGTCACAGTGTGAGTGAGTGGAGCGTGGGGTTGGGGTGTACAGTACCTGGATGTCACAGTGTGAGTGAGTGGGGTGGGGTGGGGTGTACAGTACCTGGTATTAAGTTTGTAGATGTCACAGTGTGAGTGAGTGGAGCGGGGGGTGGGGGTGTACAGTACCTGGGATTAAGTTTGTAGATGTCACAGTGTGAGTGAGTGGAGCGGTGGAGGTGGGGGTGTACAGTACCTGGGATTAAGTTTGTAGATGTCACAGTGTGAGTGAGTGGAGCGGGGGGTGGGGGTGTACAGTACCTGGTATTAAGTTTGTAGATGTCACAGTGTGAGTGAGTGGAGCGGGGGGTGGGGGTGTACAGTACCTGGTATTAAGTTTGTAGATGTCACAGTGTGAGTGGGTGGAGCGGGGGGTGGGGGTGTACAGTACCTGGGATTAAGTTTGTAGATGTCACAGTGTGAGTGAGTGGAGCGGGGGGTGGGGGTGTACAGTACCTGGGATTAAGTTTGTAGATGTCACAGTGTGAGTGAGTGGAGCGGGGGGTGGGGGTGTACAGTACCTGGGATTAAGTTTGTAGATGTCACAGTGTGTGAGTGAGTGGAGCGGGGGGTGTCACAGGGTGTACAGTACCTGGGATTAAGTTTGTAGATGTCACAGTGTGAGTGAGTGGAGCGGGGGGTGGGGGTGTACAGTACCTGGGATTAAGTTTGTAGATGTCACAGTGTGAGTGAGTGGAGCGGGGGGTGGGGGTGTACAGTACCTGGTATTAAGTTTGTAGATGTCACAGTGTGAGTGAGTGGAGCGGGGGGTGGGGGTGTACAGTACCTGGTATTAAGTTTGTAGATGTCACAGTGTGAGTGAGTGGAGCGGGGGGTGGGGGTGTACAGTACCTGGTATTAAGTTTGTAGATGTCACAGTGTGAGTGAGTGGAGCGGGTGGGTGGGGGTGTACAGTACCTGGGATTAAGTTTGTAGATGTCACAGTGTGAGTGAGTGGAGCGTGGGGTTGGGGTGTACAGTACCTGGTATTAAGTTTGTAGATGTCAGTGTGAGTGAGTGGAGCGGGGGGTGGGGGTGTACAGTACCTGGTATTAAGTTTGTAGATGTCACAGTGTGAGTGGGTGGAGCGGGGGGTGGGGGTGTACAGTACCTGGTATTAAGTTTGTAGATGTCACAGTGTGAGTGAGTGGAGCGGGGGGTGGGGGTGTACAGTACCTGGTATTAAGTTTGTAGATGTCACAGTGTGAGTGAGTGGAGCGTGGGGTTGGGGTGTACAGTACCTGGTATTAAGTTTGTAGATGTCACAGTGTGAGTGAGTGGAGCGTGGGGTTGGGGTGTACAGTACCTGGGATTAAGTTTGTAGATGTCACAGTGTGAGTGAGTGGAGCGGGGGGTGGGGGTGTACAGTACCTGGGATTAAGTTTGTAGATGTCACAGTGTGAGTGAGTGGAGCGGGGGGTGGGGGTGTACAGTACCTGGTATTAAGTTTGTAGATGTCACAGTGTGAGTGAGTGGAGCGGGGGGTGGGGGTGTACAGTACCTGGTATTAAGTTTGTAGATGTCACAGTGTGAGTGAGTGGAGCGGGGGGTGGGGGTGTACAGTACCTGGTGATTAAGTTTGTAGATGTCACAGTGTGAGTGAGTGGAGCGGGGGGTGGGGGTGTACAGTACCTGGTATTAAGTTTGTAGATGTCACAGTGTGAGTGAGTGGAGCGTGGGGGTGGGGGTGTACAGTACCTGGGATTAAGTTTGTAGATGTCACAGTGTGAGTGAGTGGAGCGGGGGGTGTGTACAGTACCTGGGATTAAGTTTGTAGATGTCACAGTGTGAGTGAGTGGAGCGTGGGGTTGGGGTGTACAGTACCTGGTATTAAGTTTGTAGATGTCACAGTGTGAGTGAGTGGAGCGGGGGGTGGGGGTGTACAGTACCTGGGATTAAGTTTGTAGATGTCACAGTGTGAGTGAGTGGAGCGTGGGGTTGGGGTGTACAGTACCTGGGATTAAGTTTGTAAGTCACAGTGTGAGTGAGTGGAGCGGGGGGTGGGGGTGTACAGTACCTGGGATTAAGTTTGTAGATGTCACAGTGTGAGTGGTGGAGCGTGGGGTGGGGGTGTACAGTACCTGGTATTAAGTTTGTAGATGTCACAGTGTGAGTGAGGGGGTGTACAGTACCTGGTATTAAGTTTGTAGATGTCACAGTGTGAGTGAGTGGAGCGTGGGGTTGGGGTGTACAGTACCTGGGATTAAGTTTGTAGATGTCACAGTGTGAGTGAGTGGAGCGGGGGGTGGGGGTGTACAGTACCTGGTATTAAGTTTGTAGATGTCACAGTGTGAGTGAGTGGAGCGGGGGGTGGGGGTGTACAGTACCTGGGATTAAGTTTGTAGATGTCACAGTGTGAGTGAGTGGAGCGTGGGGTTGGGGTGTACAGTACCTGGGATTAAGTTTGTAGATGTCACAGTGTGAGTGAGTGGAGCGGGGGGTGGGGGTGTACAGTACCTGGTATTAAGTTTGTAGATGTCACAGTGTGAGTGAGTGGAGCGGGGGGTGGGGGTGTACAGTACCTGGTATTAAGTTTGTAGATGTCACAGTGTGAGTGAGTGGAGCGTGGGGTTGGGGTGTACAGTACCTGGTATTAAGTTTGTAGATGTCACAGTGTGAGTGAGTGGAGCGGGGGGTGGGGGTGTACAGTACCTGGTATTAAGTTTGTAGATGTCACAGTGTGAGTGGGTGGAGCGGGGGGTGGGGGTGTACAGTACCTGGTATTAAGTTTGTAGATGTCACAGTGTGAGTGAGTGGAGCGGGGGGTGGGGGTGTACAGTACCTGGTATTAAGTTTGTAGATGTCACAGTGTGAGTGAGTGGAGCGGGGGGTGGGGGTGTACAGTACCTGGTATTAAGTTTGTAGATGTCACAGTGTGAGTGAGTGGAGCGGGGGGTGGGGGTGTACAGTACCTGGGATTAAGTTTGTAGATGTCACAGTGTGAGTGAGTGGAGCGTGGGGTTGGGGTGTACAGTACCTGGTATTAAGTTTGTAGATGTCACAGTGTGAGTGAGTGGAGCGGGGGGTGGGGGTGTACAGTACCTGGGATTAAGTTTGTAGATGTCACAGTGTGAGTGAGTGGAGCGGGGGGTGGGGGTGTACAGTACCTGGGATTAAGTTTGTAGATGTCACAGTGTGAGTGAGTGGAGCGGGGGGTGGGGGTGTACAGTACCTGGGATTAAGTTTGTAGATGTCACAGTGTGAGTGAGTGGAGCGGGGGGTGGGGGTGTACAGTACCTGGTATTAAGTTTGTAGATGTCACAGTGTGAGTGAGTGGAGCGGGGGGTGGGGGTGTACAGTACCTGGGATTAAGTTTGTAGATGTCACAGTGTGAGTGAGTGGAGCGGGGGGTGGGGGTGTACAGTACCTGGGATTAAGTTTGTAGATGTCACAGTGTGAGTGAGTGGAGCGTGTGGGGTGGGGGTGTACAGTACCTGGTATTAAGTTTGTAGATGTCACAGTGTGAGTGAGTGGAGCGGGGGGTGGGGGTGTACAGTACCTGGGATTAAGTTTGTAGATGTCACAGTGTGAGTGAGTGGAGCGGGGGGTGGGGGTGTACAGTACCTGGTATTAAGTTTGTAGATGTCACAGTGTGAGTGGGTGGAGAGGGGGGTGGGGGTGTACAGTACCTGGGATTAAGTTTGTAGATGTCACAGTGTGAGTGGGTGGAGCGGGGGGTGGGGGTGTACAGTACCTGGGATTAAGTTTGTAGATGTCACAGTGTGAGTGGGTGGAGCGGGGGGTGGGGTGTACAGTACCTGGGATTAAGTTTGTACATGTACCTGGGGGTGTACAGTACCTGGTATTAAGTTTGTAGATGTCACAGTGTGAGTGGGTGGAGCGGGGGGTGGGGGTGTACAGTACCTGGTATTAAGTTTGTAGATGTCACAGTGTGAGTGAGTGGAGCGGGGGGTGGGGGTGTACAGTACCTGGGATTAAGTTTGTAGATGTCACAGTGTGAGTGAGTGGAGCGTGGGGTTGGGGTGTACAGTACCTGGTATTAAGTTTGTAGATGTCACAGTGTGAGTGAGTGGAGCGGGGGGTGGGGGTGTACAGTACCTGGGATTAAGTTTGTAGATGTCACAGTGTGAGTGAGTGGAGCGGGGGGTGGGGGTGTACAGTACCTGGGATTAAGTTTGTAGATGTCACAGTGTGAGTGAGTGGAGCGGGGGGTGGGGGTGTACAGTACCTGGGATTAAGTTTGTAGATATCACAGTGTGAGTGAGTGGAGAGTGGGGTTCGGGTGTACAGTACCTGGGATTAAGTTTGTAGATGTCACAGTGTGAGTGAGTGGAGAGTGGGGTGGGGGTGTACAGTACCTGGTATTAA
>NW_024473409.1:0-1607 GCF_017654505.1 Polyodon spathula | reverse complement strand
ATAGTTGTGCTTATTATTTTAATTATTCACGATTCTGGATTTGTAGAATTCGTTATCTCCATCCCCGTTGATGTTAGATTATTTGAGAATTTCTCTATGTATTTCCAGTTTGAGTCTCGTGGCTGCATGCAACCTGTTGTTGTCATAGTAACTCCCAATTTCACATTCGTTTTAAAAAATATATATCAATCGATCACATATTTGTATAAAACTACGCGATCGGACTGCACTGCCCATATGCACATACGGTATCCTGTTTTTATAACATATTGGAAATATAACTATTGTTGCTGACATTTGAATCGAAACAAGCAACAAAAAAACTACAAAAAAAATAATAAATAACATTCTATCGACCTATTTATACGAACACTTAGATTTGAAGTTTGGTCGTTACACAAATAAATAGGAATAAAATACAGGCAGCACTATATACTTAAAAACAATTGTATTTTGTACGTGGTTTTCTACTTCTTCGTTGTATTAAACGAATCGTTATGTTTGTTTTCTGTTATCTTCGTAAAACCCAGCTTGCATTTCCACTCGGTTTAACTAATATTTCCATTAGGTGAGCAGTATGTGTTTTTGTCTGTGCTTTCTACTCTGTCTAATTTGCATTGGTCCTGTGGATAAAACAGACACACGGGATACATCAGTAATAGCGAAGCAAGGCGGATACAAGGCGGTATACTTTCTAAACAGTTCGATACAGGTCTGCTGGATCCTGAGAGGCATGCTCCTAGAATAAATAATCAAAGGGCAGCTAAGCAGGAAAGAAAACAGCGGCATCACTAACAAGGTTATTCGATTAACAGGGATCCAACTGCTTGCGAGTGTTATTGCATCGCTTCAGTGTAAATTGGATAATGCCCTGTTATATCAGTTGTTCTTATGAATTAATTGTGAACCTCGCTAAGCTGATAGGCAGGCAGGGTTGTGAAACGGTGAGAGAAGGGATACAAGTCCATATATATTATTAGTAGATCTTCAAGACTGAGCGCCATCAAATTGAACCTGGTACGCGTAGGGTGCTGCTCCTTAATGACCTGGCTATTAAACTAAATCAGCTGGCGTGGTTTAACAGATTATAACCTTGCGCTCATTTATCTGCGTTTGGGTTTACACTAGTTAGAGACGTGTCCAGCGTGGTGCATATTCTTAAAAATAACGTTACAATTCAGAAACTGAACACTTGGAAACGTTTATACATTGCGCGGTCTGGATAAATACAGCGCCAATGTAATTACAATGAGTTTGGGGATTTGTCTTCCTATTTCAAGTGCTTAATTTAGTCCCTTCTCTCTCTCTCTCTCTCTCTCTCTCTCTCTCTCTCTCTCTCTCTCTCTCTCTCTCTCTCTCTCTCTCTCTATTTATATATATATATATATTATATATATTATATATATATATATCTATATATGTATATTATATATCTATATATATATATATATATATATATATATATATATAATACAGATGGTTAACCAAAATGTCCGTCTGTAATTAAATACAGTCTGTAATTCATTTGCAAGAGCACCGTTGGTGAAGCAGGATGTCCACAATGACGTTAAGATTTTTGTTTTTTTCGCAGCGAATTCGAATTCGGC
>NW_024473408.1:0-6000 GCF_017654505.1 Polyodon spathula | reverse complement strand
AGCACCACCTAGTGCTTAGCAGTGAATTGGTGCCCAGCCAATGTGAACTTGAAAAGATCACTATAATGGGCTGGCTCTTATTTCTGTGTGTATCTGCTAGGCAGCTAGAAGAGAAAAGCAGCTCCTGAATTCAGATGGACCTGAACACAGAACCACTCAGATCGATTGCCAGCGTCATACAAGGGGCACGCATTGTGAAAAATACAAAGACATAGAAAGGGAATGTGACCTAGAGGCAGGGGAGATAGATCCTTCTGCTAGAACAGAATCTGATGATTGTCAAGTTGCGTCAGTATTTCCATTTCCTCAGCTCCGAGAATCAGAGGTGCTCCAAGCAGCAACAGGGGGATTGCTAATATTACTGACTGCTGTAAGGCTTTAGGAAAAAAAAAAAGACAGAGATTTGGGGTTTGAATAAATGAATAAATAAATAAACTCATTATGGATGTCTATGTTCTATGATCTATCAATCTATATATCTAATTCTCTCTCTCTCTCTCTCTCTCTCTCTCTCTCTCTCTCTCTCTCTCTCTCTCTCTCTCCTCTCTCTCTCTCTCTCTATATATATATATATATATATATATATATATATATATATATATATATATATATATATATATATATATAGTGCATTGGTAGGCATTTCTAACACAATTCTGCGCATACTTTTATTTTTTTGGCTCGATAACTTATTCTGAGGTCGATTAACGAAGCTCGGAGGCAGAGTCATGCAGCACCCATTGCCTGCCAGTGCCCAGTCAGTGCACAGACCAGATATGCGTTTAACAGAGAGCAGGCATGATCTTGAACTTGAGGGGGTTTTAGCCTTGGGTTAAGCCTGCAGCACCTGATATTCCCAGGGTCCCCAAGAATCAACCAGGTCTAGCCCTGCTTAGGTAATCACAGAAGGTATTGAAGCCACAGACTTTCAATAGGGCACCACAGCATTATGAATAATGAGATGTTTTATACTATGCAATTTACATACTATAGCTACAGTGCTTATTATGCACTAATGTAATTAGCAGATTTCCAAAGAAAATAAATCAGTCTCAAAGCAATAACATTCTACAGTGTATTTATTATTGTGGGAGCTGCAAACAGTGCGAAAGAAATGTTTTTAATAAATAAAGTAAAAAGAATCAGTGAAACAAAATGAGCAGCACTGCACAGTGCATCTCTCCATCGGAAACACCCCCTGATAAATGCATGGCCCCTTGTTTCTTGTGGAGTCTTGTGCTTTTGAATAATGAAATCCTTCCCCTATCATATCTCTTTTGAATAATGAAATCCTTACTCCCCCTATCATATCTCTTTTGAATAATGAAATCCTTACTCCCCCTACTCGTCACATGTTTCAGTGCTGGTGCTTTTAGTATTTAACCTTCTTATAATTAAATATCAGTAAACACCCATCTCTTTATTGATTAGCTGCCCTTCCTTCTCTCCTTCTCACCCATAAACCCGCTGCTTAATCTCTACATATCTAGCACTTTAGCTCCACCTAGTGGCTTTGCCTTTACGTTACCACGATACTACAGCGACCACAGGCTTTCCGGGGTCTAATGGGTTAAGCTTCTTTAAACTAGAAGAAACTGTGCAGTGAAACTGATAAAGTGTCTGGGAGGTTTGTGCTATTTTAATTTCCTTCATAATAGAATCAGAGAATCAAAATGACACTAGCTTTGATGCTCTCACACATATGTCACTGTTCATTACTGGATTGTTACTCTACCACCCTGACATGGAGACGTGTGAGTGAGTGAAAGGGTCTTAAACTGTTGATTTAAATGTTATGCAGAACAGAACTAATTAACATCAAATAATAAAAAAGACAAACAAATATGGCAGTTATCTATAACCTAGTTATATGAGCCTTGTCTCTTCTTCTTCTTCTTCTTCTTCTTCTTCTTCTTTTCTTCTTCTTCTTCTTCTTCTTCTTCTTCTTCTTCATTATTTATAGACAGAAATGAACCCCAATGAGAATAACCTTTTGGGTGTCTGACTTGAATCTTGGACCCTTTATTTAATTGTTTAAAATGGTGTCGATCGATTGAATATACCGCCATGCATAACTTTAGTCTGCTTTATACAAAATATGAACAATTATTCATTTACAAATACATTCTATGCATTAAACTTTACTGCCTTGGAATAAACCCGTAAGTTATGCCTGTCCTTGTTGATTCACACAGAGAGAAGCAGACTTGTAATCCAGCATTGCTGGATAGTGCTTGAATCGCATTTGATCTATTGGACATGTACCAAGCCATAGACTTACACTCTGTGTACAAGCTGCAGCCTTGAGGAGTTCCTGGATGTTTCCTTTGAATCAAGCAAAACCAGGCTTGAAATCAGCATGGTTCTGCCCGTTAGCAGTAATGTTTCCGAGTGGTTGCAATAAGACGTGTCTTTACTCTCACACACAGCTGAAGGATTCAGAGCGGTTACAGCTGACAATAATTTTAGATTGATGGTCCAAGAGACAGCTCAACTGTTCTAGTTGCAGGAGGACGTTACAAAGTACCTCCTTTTTAATAAAATTGTTCGTTGTTGGCATGTGTCCGCTGAAGCTTCTAAGTTGTGTGTTTTTCAGCTTGCCCGCTACACCACAGAGGGGCTTCTACAGCTGGGGCCCTTGGGCTCCACTACGTTCCTGCCTGACACCAAATGCCTGGTGGATGATGGGAGGGGCCGAACTCCAAGCCTACAGAAATGTAAAGACGTCTCGAGATTGTCTCAGAGACTCTGGGATTTTACACAGGTATGTGCTGGGAATGATCAGACTGTGGGCATGGTGCTAGAGAAAATCGAACTGGGTTAAGGTAAGGAGTGGTTTATAAAAATGAACAGATTCATACATGGCTTTCCACACAATTAACAGTGGATGATTACAGAGTACAATCTGTCAGTGCACTTTGGTTCTCTGTTGCACTGTAGAGACTTTAATCAGTGGACATAAATCTGCCAGTAATTATGGGACCCGTATGAAATTGATTGTGCTGTTCTCTTGTCACTTCTTTGCAACGGAAGGTCTATACAGGTGGCACTAATTGACATGTGTACCTCAGCGGTGTCCAAGGCTAAAAGAAGAGTGTAACACGATAATGAAACATTAAAATAACTCCATTAAAATCAAACCAAAAGTGTTCTATACAATTATTTCTTTTCATTGTACCTGACCTTGAAGCTGGAGCATTAGCAGCCTTATAACACTGTCATTCTGCTTGTAAAGGTGCACTGAGAACAGCTAAACCACCACAGATTTATACCAGACATTAATTATCCTCAGAGCCTTACAATGTGTTGTCTTTAAACACAGCGTTAAAGGCCATCGTTTGGAAAGTGATCAGTAATCAGACTATTATGGTCTGGCATAGCCCTTTGAAATCTCATGAAATAAATCACCAAATTCACCAGTCTGCTGATTCATTGAGAACATAACAAATCTTAACCCTTTCCTGACATTTGTTTTGGAAGGCAGCCACTGCCATGGTATACAAGCCTTGTATCTCAGGATCCATGGAGATAGTGACTTCATATCTATAAATATACTGCGGGCTTCCTAACACTGATGTGTTGAGCTGTTCTCGTTTGCACAAACTAATAAAGCTTTATATCTCTGAATACCTGGTGCAGTTGGCTCTTTTAGTTGCGGACCTGAAAAGTTCCACGACAAGCGTTTAGGGGTAGCTTTGACATGTATTTTATAAAAGGTGACACGGGCACATAGGGTTTCCTGGTAAAGCACACTGTAGCCTTTGTGATGAACTATATATTTTTTTGGGTTCGTTGTATACTAAAGTCACATATAACCCATTTTCATCTAGCTTTAAATAAGGTGGGTTTTAGTTCTCGTAATCCCTCTCTACCACATATGGCCATTTTTAGCTATGTGTCCAGCCACACTTTACTCCCTAAAACAGGTGTTGTAAGGGGAGATTGCAAGCGATTACTTCAGTGTGTTTAAGTCTCTTTGCGATATGGGTGATGTTGTGATTTGTGTTTTTGATGCTGCCTGTATGTTTTTAGGATGGAAAGAAACACCCTGCCTGTTTGAAATTGGTGCCTACAATAATGTTCAGGGTGCGTCCTACTGCAGGAAAATCTAAAAAATGGTTCAAGCCGGTGTAACGCTCACCCCCAGCTAACTTTTATCTCCTTGAATTTTAGTATAAGCCAATTCTCATCAGGTAGCGAGAATTAGCCTGAGCTAAACACCTCACTAGCCTAATTCTCACCCCATATAATTTAACGAATTACTTATCCTTACCCCTCCTAGTTAATACTGTGCCATATCTATCTGTCTATCTATCTACCTACCTATTTACCTATCTATCTATCTATCTATCTATCTATCTATCTATTTAATTATTATATTACATATCTATCAATCGTATCGGAGACATTCTCATCGAGTCGACATCAGTTATAACATTTCACTTGGTAAGTGATCCGAGTCGATGATGTGATCATTTAAATGGTATTGATATCTGATCTATATATTTATTTATTTTTTACAGATGTATATATAATAATTAATTATATATTTTATAGTTTATAACACACCCCTCTTGCAAATTTGACGGCACATTATTGCCTTAGTCCTGCAGATTCCTAAATGAGTTTGGCTGATGAATTAGAATCTTGGTGGACCCATAAGCAGTACTCGGGCTAATTATACGAATCGTCGGTATTGCACATATAGTTTGGGACGATTCTCCGTGGAGTCCTGGTCATCGTTGGCGGCGAATGTGCACTCTTGACTTTTTGTTTCAAAGAGTCATGTCCTTCCCAACGAACTGTGCCTTCTTTAAGATGAGCAATTCCCCCTGTCCGTTGTGGTAAACACCCTACCTACTCAGAAATGGCCTGGACAAGTCCGAGTACCGATCATTTAGCTTTATCAGGGCTAACCCTTCCACTAACCCAAAGAAGCCCAGTGTCAGAAAGGCGTGTGAGATTTGTGTTTGTTTGGGTCCCTATTCACTAGCCTCCTTTTCTTTTTTTTCTAAAGTCGATTCCACGTGAGGATTGGCCGATTCATCTGTGTAAGGTAGCGGCGGTGCTGCAATCCTTGCGGGTGGCGGGGCTCACTGCTAACCCAAAGAAATGTGCCATTGGGAAGAGTGAGTCGGTGTGTTTGTGGTAACAAGTAGGGAGTGGCCGGATCAGACCGTTGATTGCTAAGGTGAAAGCCTTGGCTGACTGGTCGGTCCCTAAGACCAAAACCCAGGTGAGCGCTTTCTTGGGACTAGCGGGCTATTATAGGAAATTCATTCCGGTTTCACCACGCTCGCTACTCCTTTGACAGACCTCACTCGGAAGGCTGCCCAAATACGGTTGAATGGACGGAGCCGTGCCAGAGGACCTTTCCCTCTTGAAGTGAAGGTTGTGCAGCAAGCCAGTACCGTGCAGTCCTGATTTCAGCAAGAGGTTCACCTTGCAGACGGATGCATCGGAGACAGGTCTCAGGGCAGTATTTTCTCAGGAGATCTGGGGAGGTGAGAACCGGGTCCTGTACATTAGCAGGAAGCGCCTTCCCCATGAAAAGAACTGCAGTATCATCGAGAAGGAGTGTCTCGCGGCAAAATGGGCAGTCGAGTCACTCCGGTACTACCTCCTGGGGTGACACTTCACCTTGGTGATAGATCATGCTCCCTTAGCATGGCTTCACTGAATGAAAGATAACAATGCCAGAATCACCCAGTGGTAATTAGCCCTGCAGCCCTATGCCACCGAGCAGGAAACCTGCATCAAAATGCTTATTTTTTTATAATTATAACTCGGGAAGGCATGGGGGTGTAGCTTTTTCGAATGGACCAGTGGTGCCATTCTGAGAGGGAGGATGTGTAACGGGAGACCTGGAATGGCAGTCTGATGTATGCATGGTGCTGCAGGAAGAGGGTGGCAACCCTGTGCACGAGGCAGTCTTCCCAGCGACAGCTAGTGGAAGCAACAGCATGGGAGAAGTACAGGCATGGAAAAGTGCAGAGCAGT
>NW_024473407.1:0-1032 GCF_017654505.1 Polyodon spathula | reverse complement strand
TGGAGGCTCCATACAGAATCTGTGTCTACTTCTACTGGCTTTCTCTTATTCTTTGTATTTTCATTCAATCTTCAGTTAAAAGATGTTCTGGTGTGCCTTTTAAAAGCCATTCCTCTCAATGTCCTTCGTACTGACTGTTGTCATCCCCATTGTTATATTTGTGTGACAAGGTGGATGTGGGGAGGATGGTTCTTGTCACTGTGCAGGACCTTCACACTGTCTTCTTGGGTAAAAAAAATACTCAAAAACCCCCCAGTTCAGGTGAAACAGGGCGGTGTCTGTATGTTTATTTTGATTTACAAAAAAAAACAAATAAACAAACAAAAACCCAAGTCCTTCGAGGAGTACGAACTTCACTTTTTAATCCTTAACTGAGCCGGACAGCTAAGCTGTTTACCGGGGCTTTTTTGAAACACAATCTTCTTATATTAGATACCTTTTCTAGGTTTTTGTCCTCCAGGCTTCCTCCTCCTGGGTCTTGTGCTACAGCCACCAGAACAACCATTCTCACCTGCTTATGTTCCTGCCTGCTAATTGCAACCAGGTGTAGCTAATTAAACTGAGCCAGGTGATCCTAATCCTGGCTCCATGAAACACTGATACAATTAAACACAAACCAATTAAGCTTTTTATAGGGATTCTTAACCCCTTATCATTATCTTGTTGACCTTCACAGGATATAAACTACGTGTAATTCTCGGACTCACAAACCTCCCTCCTATCACACTACAATACACTCTGCCACAATGTGTCAGTGTGGCAGGCTGGCGAGTGGATAGAGGCCCAGAGACAGACTGCAGTTCAAAAAAATAACTATTTTATTATAAATAAACAAAAATAAAGTGCACAAGGGCAAAATAACAGATACTCAAACACAAATAAAGCAAAAACAAAACTCACAAAAATAAAGTTTCCAGGCTGGGCAATGCCTTCACTGGATTTAGAAAATTCAAAAAACCACAAAACAAACACCAACCTGCTTCCTCAGCTCCCTCTCTCAAATGAGAAGCAGAGGCCTCCTTTTATATCAGG
>NW_024473406.1:0-1074 GCF_017654505.1 Polyodon spathula | reverse complement strand
TGGCTGGGCGCTGATTGATCGTTAATCAACCTAATCAACTAATCAACCCAGCCACCTGAACATAATAAACCCAGGCAGGTAGGGGAAGTTAACCCCATCCCTGCCAATTTAAAGGGCAGAGCTTTGCTCTGCCACAGTCAGTTTGAGCTTTTCACTCATCATAAGTAAAATGCGAGCTGAAAATGTTATTGTTAGGATCATGCCATGTAACACTTTCTAATATAAATGTTAACACTATCTTCATAGAAAAGAGCACTGATCCAAGTAGAGCTGAAATATGTGCTGCATGTAATCAACGATCCTGCGTAAAAATGGACATCAACTATAGTGTGAAGAGAAACCTTTAACTTGAAAAATGTTTAATTTGCAAATGACAACAGTAAAGTTTGGGTCTGTGCCACAGGCAGTGCTCGTGAAGGCATTTCCCAGCCAAGGCTGTTTGAAGAGGCAGGAGCTGCCGTGAGGATGTAGGGACTCCGGCAGCCCAGAAGTATGTTAGTTTAGGGGAGACTGATCCCAGTCTATAGAGAGGGTTTTCACAGTGTAGTAGGTTCCTGGAGCCGGACGTCTCTTTCAGCAAAACTGGAGCTTGTCTGTGTGGCAAAAACTTTTATTTTTAGCTTTGCTTTTTTTTCTTTTATTTATTAAATGTGACACTAGGGCTACCGTTGTTGGTAAACTCTAGTGTCAGCACTTGTGTTAATTTGCTAAACTGATCTGGGAACAAATTCAATTGAAAGTGGAAAACCACGGAACGAAAGACAATCACAAAATGGCAACACTAGTCATGAATGTTTTTTTCATGTATTCATTGTAATGATGATCTTCATGTATCTTGCATATATGCCTTTACATTTTGGAAGCGCAAAGGGGAGTTTGATGCATAGTTAGCAGAAGCCTGTTCCCTCCACGTTCCCAGAATAACAACATTACCACTGTACAAATGGAACAGATTGAGTGAATCAGGGGTCTGCATGATCTGTTATAGAAGCCTGTTCCCTCCACATTCCCAGAATAACAATATTACCACTGTACAACTGGAACAGATTGAGTGAATCAGGGGTCTGCATGATC
>NW_024473405.1:0-3835 GCF_017654505.1 Polyodon spathula | reverse complement strand
TGTTACAGAAGGTAGTAGCAAAACTGCAGTTTCTGGAGTTTGTTGTGTAAATGTTAAGGTATGGAATGGGTTACCTTGGCATGTTGTTGATGCTGAATCATTGCAATCCTTCAAGACCTAACTTGACAACATTTTGAGATGATTCAGCTAATACTGTAGGAACTGGGTGAGCGTTTAAGGGCCAAATGGCCCCCTCTCATTTGTATCTTGTGTTGCTTTGTTCTGATGAGTGATGTTGTCTGTTTCTTTCTTCACAGCGTGGAGCACGATTTCAGGCTGCAGGAGGGTCAGTTCCAGAGGACATGGAGGGTCGTTGATCCGGAGTCCAGCCAGAGCTCTCCTCTGACGGGCTCAACTGTCAGTCACCAAGAAGACTCACCAGTGCCCAAACACACGCCCACCACCAAGACGGAGTCCAAAAAGTCCAAACGCAAATGTTTCTGGTTTTTGTGAACCAAGACAATGAACCATGGGATTTAAATAAATAAATAAAGACCCCCTTTTGAGGTTACAGGGTAAAATAAAGACAAAAACAAATGTAACAAACGTTCCTGCTGGAATGGGGTGGGATTGCTATCTGGGACTTTTCATCAGCACAGGGAAGCAAGGGTTTGGTGAACACCAGCGTTTCTATTTTTAAAATTAATTATTAATACAGCTGTGAAAATAAATGATTAAGAACTATTGTAAATAATAGAGAATTCTAGCAATTTGTGAATGCTATATTTCAAACCATGGAATAAACTGATCTATAAAGTATTTTATTACACAAGTTAGAATGCCATTACTCTTCTGTTTGTTGGGTACTGTGAATTTAATCTGTAGAGATCAATTTATCACTGCTCTCCTACCCTTACGCTTATGAAAGTTTATCACACTAATTTGCATGTTCATTTTCCAGGTCATGCTTTTCTTATTGTTATTCTACACATTCATCATCATTTCCATTGCTATGCTATGTTTTTTCATATGCTTTACCATTCCTCCCTGGGCTTTACAATGCTTACCTGTGCTTTACTGTGCAATGCTTTATTGCACATGGCTATGCTTTTACTATGGTATCAGGTCAAAGACATTAAACAAACCACTGCATTAGAATAGTTATACAACTAAACAGAGTTTACAACATCCCCTACGATTCAAAACCTCTCGAGTCCTTTTATCTGGGCAGTGTTTCAACTACATGGATTTATATTGTGTTGTTGTATTTATGTGCCCGTTACAATACAAGTTCAACACTGCCCATTACAATACAAGAGCCAGGCTCCTCTTCACGCAGCCCTGCCCATTACAATACAAGAGCCAGGCTCATCTCCAGGCAGCCCTGCCCATTACAATACAAGATCCAAGCTCATCTCCAGGCAGCCCTACCCATTACAACACAAGAGCCAGGCTTGTCTTCATACAACACTGCCGTTAAAATACAAGAGCATGGCTTATCTTTGCACTGCCCTGCCCATTACAATACAAGAGCCAGGCTCAACTCCAGGCAGCCCTGCCCATTACAATACAAGAGCAAGGCTCATCTCCAGGCAGCCCTGCCCATTACAATACAAGAGCCAGGCTCATCTCCAGGCAGCCCTGCCCATTACAATACAAGAGCCAGGGTTGTCTTCATACAACACTGCCGTTACAATACAAGAGACAGGCTTAAAGGAAAGGGGGAGAAATCAACAAAAAAACAGAAGGGAGACCGCATCAAAACAACAACAACAACTCTGGTAAGACAACCATTAAATGTATTTTTCTAAATGCCAGAAGTATCAGAAACAAAATTCTAGAACTTGAAGCTACTGCACTAACAGGTAACTATGATGTGATAGGTGTTACAGAAACGTGGTTGTCTGAGAGTGATGGGGATGAATATAATATTTGTGGGTATACACTGTAGAGGAAAGACAGGCAGGACAGAAGAGGAGGAGGAGTAGCACTATACATAAGAAACAGTCTTGAAGCCCAGGTGTTAAACCTGGACAAAGAAAATAAAACCGAATCAATATGGGTCAGAATAACGGACAAAAATTCAAAAGGCATAATAATAGAAGCATGCTATAGACCGCCAGATTCAGACGGTGAGCACAATAATCTGTTATACAATGACATTAGAAATGCGTGTAGCAATGGAGAAGCCATACTAATGGGGGATTTCAACTTCCCCCATATAAAATGGGAAAACCCGGTGGGTAGCACAAAGGATGAAATAGAAATGGTGGAAATGACAAATGACTGCTTCCTAACACAATTTGTCAAGGCACCAACTAGAGGGGAGGCATGCCTTGATTTAGTCTTTTCAAATAACGAAGATAGAATAACTAAAACAGAGGTCAGAGAACCACTGGCAAACTCAGACCACAACATGGTCTCATTTGAAGTGTTTTTTAAAACCCCAAAAGTAATGACTAAAGCTAAGGTTTACAATTTTAGAAAAGCAAACTATGAAGGTATGAAACAGAGACTAACAGAAGTAGACTGGAGTAAAATAGAGAAAACACCCACAGAAGAAGGATGGTTGTTCTTCAAAAATGTAGTACTAGAGGCGCAAAACAATTACATCCCTAAAGTAGACAAATCTAAATGTAAAACTAAATTGCCAAAATGGTTTAATAGAACAATTAAAAAAAATATTCAGCAAAAAAAGGCACTTTACAGAGCAGTAAAAAAGGCCAAAAAAGAAAGTACGCAAAAAGAGTACACGGAACTCCAAATGCAAGTCAAAAAGGAAGTTAGAAAGGCCAAGAGAGAAATAGAAATGAACATTGCTAAGGGAGCTAAAACCAATTCCAAAATGTTTTTCCAATATTACAACAGCAAGCGAACATTCAAAGAGGAGATTAAATGTTTAAGAGATACAAATGGCAAAATCGTAGATGAAGAAAAAAAAATAGCAAATATATTAAATGATTACTTTTCACAAGTTTTTACAAAGGAAGATACTGACAACATGCCCCACGTCATCCAGTTCCTACACAGTTTTAAATAACTTTAGCATAACTGAGGCAGAAGTGTTAAAGGGACTAGAAGCTCTTAAAATAAACAAATCCCCTGGGCTGGATGAGATCCTCCCAGTAGTACTCAAAGAAATGAAAGAAGTAATTTACAAACCGCTAACCAAGATCATGCAGCAGTCTCTTGACACAGGGGTGGTACCGACAGACTGGAAAATTGCAAACGTAATACCGATCCACAAAAAGGGAAACAAAACTGAACCAGGTAACTACAGACCAGTAAGCCTGACTTCTATTATATGCAAACTTATGGAAACTATAATAAGATCCAAAATGGAAAATTACCTATATGGTAACAGGGTCCTGGGAGACAGTCAACATGGTTTTAGGAAAGGGAGATCGTGTCTAACTAACTTGCTTGATTTTTTTGAGGATACAACATCGATAATGAATAATTGCAAAGCATATGACATGGTTTATTTAGATTTCCAGAAAGCTTTTGACAAAGTCCCGCACAAAAGATTAATTCTCAAACTGAATGCAGTTGGGATTCAAGGAAACACATGTACATGGATTAGGGAGTGGTTAACATGTAGAAAACAGAAAGTACTTATTAGAGGAAAAACCTCAGAATGGAGTGTGGTAACCAGTGGTGTACCACAGGGATCAGTATTAGGTCCTCTGCTATTCCTAATCTACATTAATGATTTAGATTCTGGTATAGTAAGCAAACTTGTTAAATTTGCAGACGACACAAAAGCAGGAGGAGTGGCAAACACTGTTGCAGCAGCAAAGGTCATTCAAAATGATCTAGACAAGATTCAGAACTGGGCAGACACATGGTAAATGACATTTAATAGAGAAAAATGTAAGGTACTGCACGCAGGAAA
>NW_024473404.1:0-19059 GCF_017654505.1 Polyodon spathula | reverse complement strand
TAAAAATGTACATTATAAATATCATATGGGAGATACTGAAATTGGAGAAGGAATCTATGAAAAAGACCTAGGAGTTTTTGTTGACTCAGAAATGTCTTCATCTAGACAATGTGGGGAAGCTATAAAAAAGGCTAACAAGATGCTCGGATACATTGTGAAAAGTGTTGAATTTAAATCAAGGGAAGTAATGTTAAAACTGTACAATGCACTAGTAAGACCTCATCTTGAATATTGTGTGCAGTTCTGGTCACCTCGCTATAAAAAAGATATTGCTGCTCTAGAAAGAGTGCAAAGAAGAGCGACCAGAATTATTCCGGGCTTAAAAGGCATGTGATATGCAGACAGGCTAAAAGAATTGAATCTGTTCAGTCTTGAACAAAGAAGACTACGTGGCGACCTAATTCAAGCATTCAAAATTCTAAAAGGTATTGACAGTGTCGACCCAAGGGACTTTTTCAGCCTGAAAAAAGAAACAAGGACCAGGGGTCACAAATGGAGATTAGACAAAGGGACATTCAGAACAGAAAATAGGAGGCACTTTTTTACACAGAGAATTGTGAGGGTCTGGAATCAACTCCCCATTAATGTTGTTGAAGCTGACACCCTGGGATCCTTCAAGAAGCTGCTTGATGAGATTTTGGGATCAATAAGCTACTAACAACCAAATGAGCAAGATGGGCCGAATGGCATCCTCTCGTTTGTAAACTTTCATATGTTCTTATGTTCTTATCTTCACACAGCACTGCCCGTTACAATACAAGAGCCAGGCTTGACATCACACAGCAGTGCCCATTACAATACAAGAGCCAGGCTCATCTTCACACAGCACTGCCTATTACAATACAAGAGCCAGGCTTGACATCACACAGCACTGCAGCCAGTTCAATAAGAGCCAGGCTCATCATCACACAACACTGCCGTTACAATACGAGTTCAATAAGAGCCAGGCTCATCATCACAAAACACTGCCGCTACAATACGAGTTCAATAAGAGCCAGGCTCATTATCACACAACACTGCCGTTACAATACGAGTTCAATAAGAGCCAGGCTCATCTTCACACAACACTGCCGTTACAATACGAGTTCAATAAGAGCCAGTCTCATCTTCACACAACACTGCCATTACAATACGAGTTCAATAAGAGCCAGTCTCATCTTCACACAACACTGCCGTTACAATAGAAGTTCAATAAGAGCCAGGCTCATCATCACACAACACTGGCGTTACAATACGAGTTCAATAAGAGCCAGGCTCATCATCACACAACACTGCCGTTACAATACGAGTTCAATAAGAGCCAGGCTCATCATCACACAACACTGCCATTACAATACGAGTTCAATAAGAGCCAGGCTCATCTTCACACAACACTGCCGTTACAATACGAGTTCAATAAGAGCCAGGCTCATCATCACACAACACTGCCGTTACAATACGATTTCAATAAGAGCCAGGTTGATCTTCACACAACACTGCCACTACAATACGAGTTCAATAAGAGCCAGGCTCATCTTCACACAACACTGCCATTACAATACGAGTTCAATAAGAGCCAGGCTCATCATCACACAACACTGCCTTTACAATACGAGTTCAATAAGAGCCAGGCTCATCATCACACAACACTGCCGTTACAATACGAGTTCAATAAGAGCCAATCTTCACACAACACTGCCATTACAATACGAGTTCAATAAGAGCCAGTCTCATCTTCACACAACACTGCCGTTACAATACGAGTTCAATAAGAGCCAGGCTCATCATCACACAACACTGCCGTTACAATACGAGTTCAATAAGAGCCAGGCTCATCATCACACAACACTGCCGTTACAATACGAGTTCAATAAGAGCCAGGCTCATCTTCACACAACACTGCCATTACAATACGAGTTCAATAAGAGCCAGGCTCATCTTCACACAACACTGCCGTTACAATACGAGTTCAATAAGAGCCAGGCTCATCATCACACAACACTGCCGTTACAATACGAGTTCAATAAGAGCCAGGCTCATCATCACACAACACTGCCGTTACAATACGAGTTCAATAAGAGCCAGGTTGATCTTCACACAGCACTGCCACTACAATACGAGTTCAATAAGAGCCAGGCTCATCATCACACAACACTGCCGTCACAATACGAGTTCAATAAGAGCCAGGCTCATCATCACACAACACTGCCGTTACAATACGAGTTCAATAAGAGCCAGGCTCATCTTCACACAACACTGCCATTACAATACGAGTTCAATAAGAGCCAGGCTCATCTTCACACAACACTGCCTTTACAATACGAGTTCAATAGGAGCCAGGCTCGTCATCACACAACACTGCCGTTACAACACGAGTTAAATAAGAGCCAGGCTCATCATCACACAACACTGCCGTTACAATACGAGTTCAATAAGAGCCAGGCTCATCTTCACACAGCACTGCCACTACAATACGAGTTCAATAAGAGCCAGGCTCATCTTCACACAACACTGCCGTTACAATACGAGTTCAAGAAGAGCCAGGCTCATCATCACACAACACTGCCGTTACAATACAAGTTCAATAAGAGCCAGGCTCATCTTCACACAACACTGCCATTACAATATGAGTTCAATAAGAGCCAGGCTCATCTTCACACAGCACTGCCTTTACAATACGAGTTCAATAGGAGCCAGGCTCGTCATCACACAACACTGCCGTTACAATACGAGTTCAATAAGAGCCAGGTTCATCTTCACACAGCACTGCCGCTACAATACGAGTTCAATAAGAGCCAGGCTCATCATCACACATCACTGCCATTACAATACGAGTTCAATAAGAGCCAGGCTCATCTTCACACAACACTGCCATTACAATACGAGTTCAATAAGAGCCAGGCTCATCATCACACAACACTGCCGTTACAATACGAGTTCAATAAGAGCCAGGCTCATCTTCACACAACACTGCCGTTACAATCGAGTTCAATAAGAGCCAGGCTCGTCTTCACACAACACTGCCATTACAATACGAGTTCAATAAGAGCCAGGCTCATCATCACACAACACTGCCATTACAATACGAGTTCAATAAGAGCCAGGCTCATCATCACACAACACTGCCGTTACAATACGAGTTCAATAAGAGCCAGGCTCATCTTCACACAACACTGCCGTTACAATACGAGTTCAATAAGAGCCAGGCTCATCATCACACAACACTGCCATTACAATACGAGTTCAATAAGAGCCAGGCTCATCTTCACACAACACTGCCGTTACAATACGAGTTCAATAGGAGCCAGGCTCGTCATCACACAACACTGCCGTTACAATACGAGTTCAATAAGAGCCAGGCTCATCATCACACAACACTGCCGTTACAATACGAGTTCAATAAGAGCCAGGCTCATCTTCACACAACACTGCCGTTACAATACGAGTTCAATAAGAGCCAGGCTCATCATCACACAACACTGCCATTACAATATGAGTTCAATAAGAGCCAGGCTCATCTTCACACAGCACTGCCTTTACAATACGAGTTCAATAGGAGCCAGGCTCGTCATCACACAACACTGCCGTTACAATACGAGTTCAATAAGAGCCAGGTTCATCTTCACACAGCACTGCCGCTACAATACGAGTTCAATAAGAGCCAGGCTCATCATCACACATCACTGCCATTACAATACGAGTTCAATAAGAGCCAGGCTCATCTTCACACAACACTGCCATTACAATACGAGTTCAATAAGAGCCAGGCTCATCTTCACACAACACTGCCGTTACAATACGAGTTCAATAAGAGCCAGGCTCATCATCACACAACACTGCCGTTACAATACGAGTTCAATAAGAGCCAGGCTCATCTTCACACAGCACTGCCGCTACAATACGAGTTCAATAAGAGCCAGGCTCATCATCACACAACACTGCCATTACAATACGAGTTCAATAAGAGCCAGGCTCATCTTCACACAACACTGCCGCTACAATACGAGTTCAATAAGAGCCAGGCTCATCATCACACAACACTGCCGCTACAAAACGAGTTCAATAAGAGCCAGGCTCACCTTCACTCAACACTGCCATTACAACACGAGTTCAATAAGAGCCAGGCTCATCTTCACACAGCACTGCCGCTACAATACGAGTTCAATAAGAGCCAGGCTCATCATCACACAACGCTGCCGTTACAATACGAGTTCAATAAGAGCCAGGCTCGTCTTCACACAACACTGCCGTTACAATACGAGTTCAATAAGAGCCAGGCTCATCTTCACACAACACTGCCGTTACAATACGAGTTCAATAAGAGCCAGTCTCATCTTCACACAACACTGCCATTACAATACGAGTTCAATAAGAGCCAGGCTCATCTTCACACAACACTGCCGTTACAATACAAGTTCAATAGGAGCCAGGCTCGTCATCACACAACACTGCTGTTACAATACGAGTTCAATAAGAACCAGGCTCATCATCACACAACACTGCCGTTACAATACAAGTTCAAGAAGAGCCAGGCTCATCATCACACAACACTGCCATTACAATACGAGTTCAAGAAGAGCCAGGCTCATCATCACACAACACTGCCGTTACAATACGAGTGCAATAAGAGCCAGGCTCATCATCACACATCACTGCCATTACAATACGAGTTCAATAAGAGCCAGGCTCATCTTCACACAACACTGCCGTTACAATACGAGTTCAATAAGAGCCAGGCTCATCATCACACAACACTGCCGTTACAATACGAGTTCAATAAGAGCCAGGCTCATCATCACACAACACTGCCGTTACAATACGAGTTCAATAAGAGCCAGGTTGATCTTCACAAAGCACTGCCACTACAATACGAGTTCAATAAGAGCCAGTCTCATCTTCACACAACATTGCCGTTACAATACGAGTTCAAGAAGAGCCAGGCTCATCATCACACAACACTGCCATTACAATACGAGTTCAATAAGAGCCAGGCTCATCATCACACAACACTGCCATTACAATCATCTTCACACAACACTGCCGTTCAATAAGAGCCAGGCTCATCTTCACACACACTGCCATTACAATACGAGTTCAATAAGAGCCAGGCTCATCATCACACAACACTGCCATTACAATACGAGTTCAAGAAGAGCCAGGCTCATCATCACACAACACTGCCGTTACAATACGAGTTCAATAAGAGCCAGGCTCATCATCACACAACACTGCCATTACAATACGAGTTCAATAAGAGCCAGGCTCATCTTCACACAACACTGCCGTTACAATACGAGTTCAAGAAGAGCCAGGCTCATCATCACACAACACTGCCGTTACAATACGAGTTCAATAAGAGCCAGGCTCATCTTCACACAACACTGCCATTACAATACGAGTTCAATAAGAGCCAGGCTCATCTTCACACAACACTGCCATTACAATACGAGTTCAATAAGAGCCAGGCTCATCATCACACAACACTGCCGTTACAATACGAGTTCAATAAGAGCCAGGCTCATCATCACACAACACTGCCGTTACAATACGAGTTCAATAAGAGCCAGGCTCATCTTCACACAACACTGCCGTTACAATACGAGTTCAATAAGAGCCAGGCTCATCTTCACACAACACTGCCGTTACAATACGAGTTCAATAAGAGCCAGGCTCATCATCACACAACACTGCCGTTACAATCCAGGCTCATCTTCACACAACACTGCCATTACAATACGAGTTCAATAAGAGCCAGGCTCATCTTCACACAGCACTGCCGTTACAATACGAGTTCAATAAGAGCCAGGCTCATCATCACACAACACTGCCGTTACAATACGAGTTCAATAAGAGCCAGGCTCGTCATCACACAACACTGCCATTACAATACAAGTTCAATAAGAGCCAGGCTCATCATCACACAACACTGCCGTTACAATACGAGTTCAATAAGAGCCAGGCTCATCATCACACAACACTGCCGTTACAATACGAGTTCAATAAGAGCCAGGCTCATCAACACACAACACTGCCATTACAATACAAGTTCAATAAGAGCAAGGCTCATCTTCACTCAACACTGCCGTTACAATACGAGTTCAATAAGAGCCAGGCTCATCATCACACAACACTGAGTCATCTTCACACAACACTGCCGTTACAATAGTTCAATAAGAGCCAGGCTCATCATCACACAACACTGCCATTACAATACAAGTTCAATAAGAGCAAGGCTCATCTTCACACAACACTGCCGTTACAATACGAGTTCAATAAGAGCCGGGCTCATCTTCACTCAACACTGCCGTTACAATATGCGTTCAATAAGAGCCGGGCTCATCAACACACAACACTGCCATTACAATCAGTTTTCAATAAGAGCCAGGCTCATCTTCACGCAACACTGCCATTACAATACGAGTTCAATAAGAGCCAGGCTCATCTTCACACAGCACTGCCGTTACAATACGAGTTCAATAACAGCCAGGCTCATCATCACACAACACTGCTGTTACAATACGAGTTCAATAAGAGCCACGCTCGTCATCACACAACACTGCCATTACAATACAAGTTAAATAAGAGCCAGGCTCATCATCACACAACACTGCCGTTATAATACGAGTTCAATAAGAGCCAGGCTCATCATCACACAGCACTGCCGTTACAATACAAGTTCAATAAGAGCCAGGCTCATCTTCACGCAGCTTTTTTATCATACCACACCCTATATGATATTCTACATATGTCATGTCAATTATTCAATGAAAGACTAATGTTTCTTTGTTTTACATTTATTTTTCAATATCATTAAATTATTAAGTTTTAGACAATCCTCATATTTCAACCAACTATTCCACTATAAGCAGAGTTGTAAATGGAACATTTATTTCTCCCCCAGCACTCACTGAGGAAAAAAACTCCTTGACATATGAGAGTGAAGAGCTCTCAGAGTGAAGTCGTGAGTACACAGGCGTGCAGTGAAGAGATTTTAATATCAAGAAGCTTCTCCACTTCTCATGTACATGAAAAGTATTTTATGATCAATATTTTACTGCGTGTCTGCTGCTCAGTGGAAGGTAATTACCTTGACTAGTTAATTGGTTAGAGTTGGGCTGCAGTGTGAAAGGCAGTGGGTTTGAGTAGCTCAGTAGTTAGAGTGCTGGGCTGCAGTGGGGAAGACAGTGGGTTTGAGTAGCTCATTGGTTGGAGTGCTGGGCTGCAGTGTGGAAGGCAGTGGGTTTGAGTAGCTCAGTGGTTAGATTGCTGGGCTGCAGTGGGGAAGACAGTTGGGTTGAGTAGCTCAGTGGTTAGATTGCTGGGCTGCAGTGGGGAAGACAGTTTGGTTGAGTAGCTCAGTGGTTAGAGAGCAGGACGGCATTGAAGTGGTTTTGAGTGTTTCAGTGATGAGAGTGCTGGGTTGCAGTGTAGAAGACTCATCAGGCCAGAAATTGAAATACTATACAATCGCCTTCAAATATGCAACTTTCCACATCTGCCTTTTATCCACACATATTCATTTCAGTGTAATAATCTTTCATTCAGGGTATGCTTTATTTTAATTTTAGCAGAGGTGTGTGTTCACCTTTCATCTCTTTGAGTCAAGCACATTCTCATTAGGAGTGCACTTTCACAGGCTCACTTATGAGTAATTCACTTCCTAAAAACAAACAATCTGAAAGATTCTGAAGGGTTTACATCTTTCTAGAGCCCTATTTACCAGCAAGCAGCTCATTAGTAAGGAAACCACTGATGTCAACCCGAATATGAGTTACAGCCAAATGTACAGAAAGAGGAACAAACGAGGTAATGTTTACCCAACAAGCGGTCAAACAAAGATTCACATATACAAGTTAATGAAAGCCATTTTTCATTTGCAATTGAGTTCCATTTTGTAAGGATGGCAATGGAAAGATTATACAACAAGTGCAATTACGTACAGCATGTGATCAGGGTAAAGTTACGGAACATTATAACATTATTAGTTATCCAGAAGAATAACTTGTATTTATAAAACAGATGGTGAAAGATTAGCCTGTTATAAATTGTTTAAAATCAATTATATGATTGAATTATATGATATTATATGTTATAAATTATAAAATCAGATCTCATTTGGGAATTTCTATCGTTCATTAAAATGACCAAAAAAATAACTAAACAAAAACAAAGGTACCAGAGCTTATATTTAAAGAAGAGGGAGAGCATGTTTGCTTTTAGACTGATGTGCTGACCTTGATTTACAGTAGCTTGCATATATGGCTCCAGATCTCATCTGCTTATGGATCAGCACTGTTGTATAATTGTTACCGTACACTTTTGGCATTCCATTCTTGGAACAGGAATGTAGGCTTTGTATTCTACATGTTATGTTTATACAGTTCTTTTTTGCAACAAAAAATAATACTTCATATGACTCATCATTTGCAAACTGTTAAATTCTTGCCTGTCAGGCAATAAGGTACAGGATCTGGGATCTGGTGATCTCCCTGATTTTATATAATATCCTTCAATAATAACCAGGGTCGCTGGGAATCCGTTTGATGCAAAACAGCAAAGAAAAACAAAGTTTTTCTTTAGTTTTTACACTCCATAAGTTTGTTAAGGTTTATTTTTTATCTTTTTGTAAAATCAATACAGCTATTAACAACAGTGAATTAGCTTTGTATCAATAAACACACCCTGTCTAAATTGTTATTTAAGCCTGATTATCGATATTAGGTTTGGGGAAATGTTAGCATTTTACATTAATCACGAAAAACACATTTTTTTAAAATCAAATAATTTAGTTTGTGGTCCATTGGTTAAAGTCCAGGACTTGTAACCAGAAGGTCACCGGATCAAATACCACCTGTATCACTGATTGACTCACTGTGAACCTAAGCAAGTCATGGTGATCTAATACAAAAGGCACCATATAAACATATTATTATTATTATTATTATTATTATTATTACATATTGAGAACTGGCATCAGCTAGCATCCCTGCTCATAACTGTTAGCCCCAGGATTAGTCTGGTTACTCATCGCTGGACTTTTATCCTTTCTTGAAGAGTAGAAGTTAGTCAGACAGGAAAGTTCTGGTGATGATAAAGACAATCCCTCTAGGTTCCCTCGTACACACGATTCCATGATCTGACATGTTATGAAGGTGAGGATGATGGGTCTGTAATGTTCCCGTTCTGCCTCATCTTCCCTCTTAAATATCAATACTACAATCTGGCAGTCAGCAGGGACGTCTTCTGTCTTTGTCAATTTGTCACAAATCTCCTCCAGTAATTCTCCTTGTTTCTTTAAGATGCCGTGCAGACCAGGCATATGTTAGTCTGGAGATCCTGCAATTCCACAGGTACATCCGTATTTCCACTTCCTGGACCTTGTTCAGGCTGTTTGACACTGTGGTTCTGTGGCTAAAGTACAGCATACTGGGTTTAGCTACAGAACCACAGCATAGTGACATATATCCCAGTGCTTTACTACACAGTTAAAACTGACCACACAGGAGGCTAACAAGAAGGACTACCGTACATGAACTACCCTGCCCGGTGATGTTCATACAGGAATGTATACAGCTAAGGCCAAAAGGTTTGCATCACATAGAAGTTTAGGATTGAGACATCATAAAAAAAAAATCTAAATATTTGAACACAATTTGGATCTTTTATTAAACATCATGTAATCAAAGAAACTACAAGATGAGATTGCAAAAGTCTACTGGAAGCCAGAATAGTATTTCATGCTAGATTTCAAAATGTCAGTATTTTGTAAAGCATATGGAAAACAACAAAGTGGTGTGTAATTCAATATGTTAACATAACATTATTCAGCAGGTTTCAGATCCCACTTCAGTTTCATGAAGCAGAATCAGTTCATTCTATAGGGGATGAAAAACTTTGTCCAGAGCTGTGCTTCTAACTGAGAGACACTTTCACACACAATTCATCATTCAGGAACTTGGAAGCAGAGTCACTGTAATCCCAGTCTGTTTGACTGTATGCTGAGCAATTACCTCCCCCATATTCCTACCCACACAGAGAAGGTAAAACCTTTAATTGCACGAGTGGGATCTGAGTCACTTAATCATTCAGTGTGTCTGTTAATTAATTAGACAATATTAACAAAGAGGACTGAGCGACTGGGAGGCAGTGTGGTCTACTGGTTATAGCTGAGGGACCGGGAGGGAGGGAGGCAGTGTGGTCTAGTGGTTAGAGCTGAGGGACTGGGAGAGAGGGAGGCAGTGTGGTCTAGTGGTTAGAGCTGAGAGACTGAGAGAGGAGGAGGCAGTGTGGTCTAGTGGTTAGAGCTGAGGGACTGAGGAGGGAGGGAGGCAGTGTGGTCTAGTGGTTAGCTGAGAACCGGGAGGGAGGGAGGCAGTTGGTCTAAGGTTAGAGGTGACTTGAGAGGAGAAGACAGTGTGGTGGTCAATGGTATAGGAGAGACTGAGAGGAGAGACAGTGTGATTCGATGGTTATTAGTGAGAGACTGAGGACCAGGAAAAGGGCAGTGTGTTAGGGTTTAGAGCTGAGAGACAGAGAGAGGAAGGTCCGTCGGAGGTATAGTGGTTATAGATGCTGAGAGGACTGATGAGAGGAAGGAGGCAGTGTGGTCTAGTGGTTCGAGTGGAGGGACTGAGAGGAGGAGGCAATAGTTAGTGTTAGTGTTTATAGGGACCGGCCGAGCGAAGAGGGAGGGAGGCAATGAGGTCTAGTGGTTATAGCTGAGGGACCGGGAGGGAGGGAGGCAGTGTGGTCTAGTGGTTAGAGCTGAGGGACTGAGAGGAGAAGGCAGTGTGGTCTAGTGGTTATAGCTGAGAGACTGAGAGGAGAAGACAGTGTGATCTAGTGGTTATAGCTGAGAGACTGAGACAGGAGGAGGCAGTGTGGTCTAGTGGTTAGAGCTGAGAGACAGAGAGGAGGAGGCAGTGTGGTCTAGTGGTTATAGCTGAGAGACTGAGAGAGGAGGAGGCAGTGTGGTCTAGTGGTTAGAGCTGAGGGACTGAGAGGAGGAGGCAATGAGGTCTAGTGGTTATAGCTGAGGGACCGGGAGGGAGGGAGGCAGTGTGGTCTAGTGGTTAGAGCTGAGGGACTGAGAGGGAGGCAGTGTGGTCTAGTGGTTATAGCTGAGAGACTGGGAGGGAGGTTAGTGGTCTAGTGGTTATAGCTGAGAGACTGAGACAGGAGGAGGCAGTGTGGTCTAGTGGTTAGAGCTGAGAGACAGAGAGGAGGAGGCAGTGTGGTCTAGTGGTTAGAGTTGAGAGACAGAAAGGAGGAGGCAGTGTGGTCTAGTGGTTAGAGCTGAGGAACTGAGAGAGGAGGAGGCAGTGTGGTCTAGTGGTTAGAGCTGAGAAACTGGGAGGAATTGTGGTCTAGTGGTTAAAGCTGAGAGACTGGGAGAGAGGGAGGAAGTGTGGTCTAGTGGTTAGAGTTGAGAGACTAGGAGAGAGGGAGGCAGTGTGGTCTAGTAGTTAGAGTAGAGACTGGGAGGAAGTGTGGTCTAGTGGTCCAGTTGAGGATCTGTGGGGGCATTTGGCCTTGTTTTATTTAGAGCTGAGGGGCTGCTACCTCACTAACCCTGAATGAAAGGCAGTAATCCCTGCAACTTCAATAAGCAGCATGGACCCGGGTGTAACAGTGAGGGTGAATGCCCATGAGCTCCACACAATGTACTTGAGCAGTCAGAGTAAGGGGCAGACAGAAATGTAAAGCTGTAATGTGTTGTTCGAAATCTGTCTTGTCTAATGGGTTGAGTGTACTGGTTCTGAATTTTAATTCCTTATCGAGAGAGCAAGTCATGAAAGGTAGAGCACAAGCATCTCCTAAATTGGGCTCCAGCAGGGATTTCATTTGTAAGAAATCAAAAAACTGAAAAATTTCTCAATCCAGAAGCAACAGCCTTTAACTGTCAGGATACTTTCAGCAGAAGCCAGAAGCATCTTGAAAGCATCACATTATACTGCATGAATATATTCACAAGTGTTATCAATTATACATCCTGCAAAGAAATATTGTTTTAATCACTAAAAATATGTTTTGATCACAACACACACACACAAACACACACACACACACACACACACACACACACACACAACACACATGCATGCGTGTGTTTGTGTGTGACGTACATGTGTGTATGCGTACACGTTGAAAGTGGCACCAAAACAAAGTTGCGTAAAAACGGAAAAGAGGCACTGGGTCACCATGCCTTGTCTGAGCAATTGGTAGTGTCTGTCTGTATGTGTATCCTGGCTACCAGGACCTTCCAGAAGGTAGCAGGTGATAGATACAGTGGGGATCACCAAGTCAGCCACCTCGACCGGTTCATAACCGCGTTGTTGTGACGTGCTGAGGAACATATTCGTTTCCCCAGTGCCAGGGCAAACATTGAGGAGTTTATGCAGGTTTTTTATGAGGTTGCGCATTTGCCACGCGTGGTAGGTTCAATTGACTGCACCCATATTGCTATCCGGGTACCTGTTCCAGTTGTCCTGTTCTATCAGGATTCCAGCTGCATTCGGAATAGTGGAAAATTTGAGTAGCTCTTCCATGCCATGTAAACAGGGTATTCCGAATTAATCCGTCCCTATTCTGGATACCAGTATTCCAAAAACGTGATACCGAATACCCCCTTAGTATTAGGATACTATCGGAATACTAGCCCTTCTAGACACCTTATTCAGAAAACCAGTTGTTTTTTTTTTCCACACACACGAGTCGTCGTTTTATAATCTCTAAATACCTGTATGACCCCAAACTGGTTGCCAACTATGCAATATCTTCCTATTTTTTTATGTTTTTTTGTAGATCAACAGTCAATACCTGGATGTGTGTATCTATGTGTGTGTTATAGTGTATAGTCACATAGATATATGTAGATATATAGATATATAGATATATAGATATATATATAATCTGACAACAAGAACAATACACAATAAAATGCAATTAAGACACAGGCAAATTACTTTTAAAACAATAATCAAAATACACAAAAGTAGTCAACTATTGAAAACAATTACAACTCTCAGTCACGAAATCATGCAGTTTACTCCTAAGTTGCAATAAAGATATCTTGGTCTGCAGCTTTAGTTGGACTGGAACTCATTCCAGGACCATGGGGCATAGTAAACAAAGGATCCTTTACCAGCCTCAGTAGGCACATTTGGGATTTTGAAATGCAAAAAAGAATGAGATCTGAGGCTATGGTTACTATGGGAAGCTATAAGGTATTCATTTAAATAAGTATATTCATATAATTTACATTGAATAGCCTTATTTACCAGAATATACCAGTGCTTCAACCTGCGTAAAGCCAAAGAAGTCCAGCCTACCAAATCGTATAATATACAATGATGAGTATTAAATCTTTTATTTGTATTGTACCTCAATGCTGCATGATATAGCGAGTCCAGTTTACCTTAGGTTGATGGTGATGCAAACCTATATACTGCATCACCATAGTCAATTTGCGGCAAAAACATACAAGCAATAAGGCTCTTTTTTGTTTCCATAACATATATAATATGTGCATATTATAGTGTCTCAACTAATCAAAGACCTGTAGTTTCACTGCAGCATTCATTTTCATTTATTGAGAAATCATAGTATGCTACAATTAAATTTTAGGACCGTATTTAGAATTAATTATGATTTTTACAAAAAAATGGCATAATGAAAAAAATCAATTCCGGCGACACTCAAAACCTTACAAACTGGGCTTAACCATGATGTTCAAATGGGTGAGTAGAATGAATAACATAATGCATTTCTGTGTATTGTGTATATAAAAATGCTTGATTGATGTTTTCTTTGCAGGTGAATGACCTCGTTACATTTACAAATCAGAGAGTGTGATACTACAGTAGACTTTGTCACGGCACAACTCATATTAAAAAAAATAAATAAATAAATAAATCATTCAGAAAAAAAGACAGTATCCAAAGCCCTTTTTCTATTTTACTTCAAAAACATACAGCTATGTTGGATCAGCTAGTCTTTAAATAAACCTGTATAGTATTTCCTTGTGATACAATACTGTTCTTATTCAATAAAACAGTGGCTTTATCAGTTCATTAATTTGAAAACTCGGTGCCTAGCTGTGGAGCCAATTGTGTATTTGAATGGTCCGTATGTATGTGTGCACAATATATTGTGTGGTCTCGCCTGCTGTCATATCGGTACATACTGTGGCAACACTAATGATAGCAGCTTGTCACATTACTAATGGTGACTGCGCATCATTCTGAATTCTCGCTTGGCTGTTGCATGCAGTTTCTATATTGGTAGTGAATGTGCAGACGGTTTTGCGGGGCACAAACAGAATTGAGAATTGCTGAAAAAATTGCTATATTCCAATGTCTCGCAAATGCTTTGTGCCGTTTTGGAATATCTCTCATTTTGTGCCAAAGCAGTATTTTTTTGCGAGGCACAAATTTGCGAGCGAAGATTGAAGATCAGGCCCCTAATTATTTATCAAGTAATTATTGACATAACAATGTCAAGAGAGTAGTAGAACTGCATGTTTATTCTACTAGGAAGAGTATTTATAACTTTATTGTGCCAATGGAAAATGGGTCAGCTATGGATACTTTTTATTTCACTGGCATGCAGATACGAATTCACTCCCAAACCATGTTATGAGTTTGAACAGCATGAATGTTTTTAAGAAGGAGATAAAGACATTTTTATCTAATAGGAGACTTCAGATGGAAGAAACAGTGTCTGTCTGAATGCCCATGCGACCTATATCATAACATTTTCATTTCAATGTGTCATTTCTTTTTATATATGGTTTCCGCCCCTTTTCATTTCAACTGGACCCCAGTGGAATAAGACTTTTTGGATCATCCTGGGTATTTTTTTGTAAATATTTGGACTTTGTAAGAATTGTCTCACTGCTGATTTGTTTTATTGAAGTTTTAACGTTTTACAATGTATTAAACATTCTTTTTATTTCTTTTTATAAATCTTCTTATTATTTGTTTTTGTGAATGATACATGCTGACTTATATCAAACAAAAACAAAAAAAAGAAAGCAGACATACATCTACACACACACACTGTATACAGGAATATCAAACACACACACACACACACACACACACACACTGTATACAGGAATATCAAAAACACACACACACACACACACACACACACACACATACAGGAATATCACACACAACACACACACACACACACACACACACACACACACACACACACACACACACACACACACACACACACACACACACACACACACACACACACACACACACACACACACACACACACACACACACACACACACACACACACAACACACACACACACAGGAACACACACACAACACACACACACACACACACACACACAACACACACACAAACATATGTCAAACACTGTATACAGGACATATGTATGAACACACACCACAGTTTGTGTGTGTTGTGTGTGCCCCACACACACACACACACACACACACACACTACTGTATACAGGAATATCAAACACACACACACACACACACACACACACACTTGTATACAGGAATATCAAAACACACACACACACACACCACACACACACACACACACACACACACACACACACACACACACACACACACACACACACACACACACACACACACACACACACACACACACACACAATACAGGGATACAAACACACACACACACACACACACACACACACACAGACACACACACACACACACACACACTGTATACAGGGATATCACACACAACACACACACACACACACTGTATACAGGGATATCAAACACACACACACACACACACACACACACACACACCACACACACACACACACACACACACACACACACACACACACACACACACACACACACACACACACACACACTGTATACAGGGATATCAATCACAAACACACACACACACACACACTGTATACAGGAATATCAATCACAAACACACACACACACTGTATACAGGGATATCAATAAAAAAAACACACACACACACACACACACACACACACACACACACTGTCACCATATTTCCCTAGGGTTAGTGTTTGTGTCATGTATGTGTGGTGTGACACATATGTCACTATAGTTAGTGTTTGTGTATATGTGTGTGTGTTTGACATATGTCCCTATTGTTATTGTTTGTGTACAGTGTGTGTGACATATGTCCTATATTTAGTGTTTGTGTGTGTATGTGACATATGTCCTATAGTTAATGTTTGTTTGGTGTGTGTGACGGAGTGCGTGTGCATGTGTACGTGAGTGCGTGTGTGTGTGGTGTGTTTGTTTGTTGTGTATGCATGTGTTATAACACACACACAAATGACGGGATACATGTATACAGGGACTATCGATACAGCATGTTACGCACACACACGCACGTGTGCAGTGTAGTGCAGAGGCGCACGCACACTCACACACACACATCCCTGCTGAGGGAGGCAGAGGTGGGGCTGCTCTGCGCTCCACTGATTCGAGTGCACTTCAGCTCTTAACCTCAGAGGAAGCATCAGTGACCGGGTCGCGGGTAATCTGTGGCCCCTGATACACACTGAGCAGCACTTCCACAGCATGGCACGAAGAAGATCTTACTCCAGATAGCATCCCTCACCCCCCTATCATCACCCACACTCCATAGAGCTGTCAGCCCTTTCAGCACACGCGCACCAAAAAACTCAAAACATTAACATCTCCCACCCCCCTCTCATCACCCACACTCCACAGCACTGCCAGCCCTTTCAGCACTCACACCCCAAACTCAAAACATTAACATCTCCCACCCCCCTCTCACCACCCACACTCCACAGCGCTGCCAGCCCTTTCAGCACATGCACACCCCAAACTCAAAACATTAACATCTCCCACCCCCCTCTCATCACCCACACTCCACAGCGCTGCCAGCCCTTTCAGCACACGCGCACCCCCAAACTCAAAACATTAACATCTCCCACCCCCATCTCATCACACACACTCCACAGCGCTGCCAGCCCTTTCAGCACACGCACACCCCAAACTCAAAACATTAACATCTCCCACCCCCATCTCATCACACACACTCCACAGCGCTGCCAGCCCTTTCAGCACACGCGCACCCCAAACTCAAAACATTAACATCTCCCACCCCCCTCTCATCACACACACTCCACAGCGCTGCCAGCCCTTTCAGCACACGCGCACCCCAAACTCAAAACATTAACATCTCCCACCCCCATCTCATCACCCACACTCCACAGCGCTGCCAGCCCTTTCAGCACACGCACACCCCAAACTCAAAACATTAACATCTCCCACCCCCCTCTCATCACACACACTCCATAGCGCTGCCAGCCCTTTCAGCACACGCACACCCCAAACTCAAAACATTAACATCTCCCACCCCCATCTCATCACACACACTCCACAGCGCTGCCAGCCCTTTCAGCACACGCACACCCCAAACTCAAAACATTAACATCTCCCACCCCCATCTCATCACACACACTCCATAGCGCTGCCAGCCCTTTCAGCACACGCGCACCCCAAACTCAAAACATTAACATCTCCCACCCCCCTCTCATCACCCACACTCCACAGCGCTGCCAGCCCTTTCAGCACATGCACACCCCAAACTCAAAACATTAACATCTCCCACCCCCCTCTCATCACCCACACTCCACAGCGCTGCCAGCCCTTTCAGCACACGCACACCCCAAACTCAAAACATTAACATCTCCCACCCCCATCTCATCACACACACTCCATAGCGCTGCCAGCCCTTTCAGCACACGCACACCCCAAACTCAAAACATTAACATCTCCCACCCCCCTCTCATCACACACACTCCACAGCGCTGCCAGCCCTTTCAGCACACGCACACCCCAAACTCAAAACATTAACATCTCCCACCCCCATCTCATCACACACACTCCACAGCGCTGCCAGCCCTTTCAGCACACGCACACCCCAAACTCAAAACATTAACATCTCCCACCCCCATCTCATCACACACACTCCATAGCGCTGCCAGCCCTTTCAGCACACGCACACCCCAAACTCAAAACATTAACATCTCCCACCCCCATCTCATCACACACACTCCACAGCGCTGCCAGCCCTTTCAGCACACGCACACCCCAAACTCAAAACATTAACATCTCCCACCCCCCTCTCATCACACACACTCCACAGCGCTGCCAGCCCTTTCAGCACACGCACACCCCAAACTCAAAACATTAACATCTCCCACCCCCATCTCATCACACACACTCCACAGCGCTGCCAGCCCTTTCAGCACACGCACACCCCAAACTCAAAACATTAACATCTCCCACCCCCCTCTCATCACACACACTCCACAGCGCTGCCAGCCCTTTCAGCACACGCGCACCCCAAACTCAAAACATTAACATCTCCCACCCCCCTCTCATCACACACACTCCACAGCGCTGCCAGCCCTTTCAGCACACGCACACCCCAAACTCAAAACATTAACATCTCCCACCCCCATCTCATCACACACACTCCACAGCGCTGCCAGCCCTTTCAGCACACGCGCACCCCAAACTCAAAACATTAACATCTCCCACCCCCCTCTCATCACCCACACTCCATAGCACTGCCAGCCCTTTCAGCACTCAGGCACCCCAAACTCAAAACATTAACATCTCCCACCCCCCTCTCATCACCCACACTCCACAGCGCTGCCAGCCCTTTCAGCACACGCGCACCCCAAACTCAAAACATTAACATCTCCCACCCCCCTCTCATCACACACACTCCACAGCGCTGCCAGCCCTTTCAGCACACGCACACCCCAAACTCAAAACATTAACATCTCCCACCCCCCTCTCATCACCCACACTCCACAACGCTGCCAGCCCTTTCAGCACACGCACACCCCAAACTCAAAACATTAACATCTCCCACCCCCCTCTCATCACCCACACTCCACAGCGCTGCCAGCCCTTTCAGCACACGCACACCCCAAACTCAAAACATTAACATCTCCCACCCCCATCTCATCACACACACTCCACAGCGCTGCCAGCCCTTTCAGCACACGCAC
>NW_024473403.1:0-1012 GCF_017654505.1 Polyodon spathula | reverse complement strand
TTTACTGAATCCAGAAGGGGGCTTGAGATGATCTCTCAGGACGTACCAGTTTACTGAGTCCAGCAGGATGAGGACATCAGCGTCACAGTCCAGCTTGTGTCTTCTGCTGCAGGGTCTCAAAGCATAGTTCAGACGAAGATAAGCCTTGTTAATTAGACTCGTCTTTTTGCTTCTTCACACATCAACCCTCAAATAAACTTTCAACACTCAATTCACCTTGCTTGAGGTTTGTTATGTAGTATTTATTTTAAAAGCCGGCTTTGTATCTCGTCTGATTATATTGTTTAAAGGGAACTAATCACAGTATGATGGCTGAAACACCTGTGCGTTGTGATTGGCTGCTCGCAAGAGTCCAATCAGAGCAGTGAACATTATTTTTATCTGCCAAATAAATAAATACATAAATGAACAGAGCTCTGGCTGAAGCATCAATAATACATCAGCATAAGAATTGTATCCTCTTGGCTCAAGAGCTTTCTCTTCAGTTGTGGTAAGATGTTGGTATGGTTTTGCTGGTTGCTCCCTTTCCATTCAATATAATGTTGAAGCTGATGCCCTGGGATCCTTCAAGAAGCTTCTTGATGAGATTTTGGGATCAATAAGCTACTAACAACCAAACGACCAAGATGGACCAAATGGCCTCTTCTCGTTTGTAAGCTTTTTTATGTTCTTCTTATGTTTTTAATGGGTTGAGATACCTGTTCATTACTAATTCCAGTGCACTAGGTGGCACTAGAGGTTCATATTGGGTCAGTGTAGAAAACCATTATAGTATCTTAATGAACCAATGTACCAGTGCAAGTACTGTACTAGACTCTTTTTGCCAGGTAAGGGCTCTTTCAATTGAAAAAGTTAAAGCAGTTATTTCTTTTCCACATGTAAATGCTTCCCAATAATATGAATTTGTATTGTCTTCTCTAGTAAAACCAACAAATACAAGCTGCAAAACAATCCATACAAAATTAAGAAACATTAAGATTAAGAAAAAGAGCCAACCTGTAAAGTAAGGGTC
>NW_024473402.1:0-1373 GCF_017654505.1 Polyodon spathula | reverse complement strand
TGGTTACAGATGAGAGGCATCCTGCACATAGTGGAATGAATGCTTGTTGCAGTTTCAGTGTTAATAAGCTATCTGTTGGCGAGCCAGTAAAAAGGCTGCTCTGCCAAATGACCACGTTGAGAGCAACTGAGGAAGCATTCGGCTAATAATAAGACCTGCCTTTGTCTGACATTGTGGACCCTGCATTGAGAGGCAATACATGTGTTGGATCTTCTAGCCACTCCTGTCGTGTACTCCATTTAACCCTCGCTGCATGAAGGAGCATGGCAAGAGAAAGACCTGGTTAACAACACACAATTATCCAGTCTTTTTGACAGCAGCTCAGCCTTCCCAGTAATACCATTAAACAAACCAATGCCAAGGAGCAGTCCCTGTATAGTTGCAATACACGTACATAAATATACAACTAGCAGTGAAAAGCAATACTCAAGTTCAGTGCAAAGTCCTACAAACTTGTTAGTGTGTTCTCCAGCAGCAGGTTCTGTACAGTCAAAACTGACAATCGTACAAAATAGAATCCAAAGGCAGAAAGGCTTGAACTGGCTTCAGGAAGATTTTACAAAAAAGTTTAAATAAGTCGATGTCTTTATGGAGAGTTCAGTGCGTGCCCCTAGGCTGGCCACTCACAGTGCTAAGCCTAAGTATATTTATAACTAATTCAGGGTGTAGCCAGGTGGGTTAGAATCAAGCTCCTTCATGGAACTGTTTTTTGATAAAAGTGAAGGTTAGGGTTAGGGGTTAGGGTTAGGGTGAGGTAGGAACTTTGTTACCCTGAGAACCCTACACTTGGTTGATTTTCCAGGGAAAGAAAGATGCACGGGCCATCCGACTCTTTTGGAGCAGGAAAGTAGTTTGTAGTTTGTTGATCCAGTCTTTTTCATTATGTTTCCTTTCTCTCATTGTCCACTTTTGGTTCCTTTCCAGCCTGTAATCTTCAGAGATTCCAAGTTGTGTTGTAGAAAATGTGCTACTAGAGGCGTTTAAGATTCTTTTTTGTGTTTGATATTATAGATGTGTTGTGTTAGTCTTACTCGGATAGTGTTGTCTGTTTCTCCAATGTAAATAATTTTGCATGTATCGCATTGTATCGCATAGATGCAGTTACTGCTGTTTTGTGTAAAGGTCTGTGGAATGTGATACCTGTGGTTTGGCTCCAGAGTGTGGTAAGTTGTTTGAAGTGTCGTGGTGCTTTTGTTGGTTTGTGATTAAGTGCAGGCAGTTTGCTGGACACTAAGTAGTTGTTCAAGTTTTTGTTTTTTCTGTAGGCTGAGATTACCTTGTGCCCTGTAAGAAGGTTGGTGTCTTGTAATTTGTTGGTTAGATTTTGCTTGACCTGTGAGTTAGCTGCAACACTAAAATGTGAGTAGGTAGTT